>NC_143500.1:21150000-21300735 GCF_051622355.1 Phaseolus vulgaris
CTTTGCAAAACTGGCTGGACTCAATCCTCACAAATGCGTCCAATGTGATGTGGAAGAAGTTTGGGAGCAAAAGGAATTGATCTTGGCATGGTTGGTGCATACCCAAGTTCCATGATTTTGGTGTTTTGGCTTGATTTTGTGACTTGGTGGTGTGTTGGGTTAAAAACGAAAATCATGGTTTTGGAAAACTAGCTGGACTCAATCCTCACAAATGCGTCCAATGTGATGTGGGAGAAGTTTGGGAGCAAAAGGAATTGATCTTGGCATGGTTGGTGCATAGCCAAGTTCCATGATTTTGGTGTTTTGGTTTGATTTTATGATTTGGTGGTGTGTGGGGTGAAAAACGAAAATCATGGTTTTGGAAAACTGGCTGGACTAAATCCTCACAAATGCCTCCAAAGTGATGTGGGAGAAGTTTGGGAGAAAAAGGAATTGATCTTGGCATGGTTGGGGGATAGCCAAGTTCCATGATTTTGGTGTTTTGGCTTGATTTTGTGAGTTCGTGGTGTGCGGGGTGAAAAACGAAAATCATGGTTTTGGAAAAGCGGCTGAACTCAAACCTCACAAATGCCTCCAAAGTGATGTGGGAAAAGTTTGGGAGGAAAAGGAATTGATCTTGGCATGATTGTTGCTAAGCCAAGTTTGGTGATTTTGGTGTTTTGGCTAGAGTTATTGAGTTGGTGGTGTGTGGGGTGAAAAACGAAAAATCATGATTTTATAAAATTGGGTGGACTCGATCCTCTCAAATGCTTCCAAACTGATGTGGACAAAGTTTGGGAGCAAAAGAAATTGATCTTGGTATGGTTCGTGCATGGTCAAGTTTGGTGATTTTGGCTAGATTTTTTGACTTGGGGGTATGTGGGGTGAAAACGAAAATCATGGTTTTGGAAAACTGGCTGGACTCAAACCTCACAAATGCCTCCAAAGTGATGTGGGAAGAGTTTGGGAGCAAAAGGAATTGATCTTGGCATGATTGGTGCTAAGCCAAGTTTGGTGATTTTGGTGTTTTAGCTAGAGTTTGTGACTTGGTGGTTTGTGGGGTGAAAAACAAAAATCATGATTTTGTAAATCTGGGAGGACTCAATACTCTCAAATGCTTCCAAACTGATGTGCAAAAAGTTTGGGAGCAAAAGGAATTGATCTTGGTATGGTTGGTGCATAGCCAAGTTTGGTGATTTCTGTATAGATTTTGTGATCTTGGTATGGTTTTTGTGAAATCTTGGTGGGGAATTCTTACAAATGCATCCAAAATGAGGTGTCAAAAGTTTGGTTGCAAAAGGAATTGTTCTTGGTTGGGTTTTGTCTTAGCCAAGTTTGGTCGCTTGGCCTAGTGTTTGTGCCTTGGTAGCAAAATTGGTGAAAAAGTGAAGTCGTGGTTTTGGAGCAATCTTGGTGGGGAATTGTCACAAATGCATCCAAAATGAGGTGTTAAAAGTTTGGTTGGAAAAGGAATTGATCTTGGTTAGGTTTTGGCTAACCAAGTTTGGTCCCTTGGCCTAGTTTTTGTGCCTTGGTTGCAAAATTGGTGAAAAAGTGAAGTCATGGTTTTAGAGGATTCTTGGTGGGGAATTGTCACAAATGTATGCAAAATGACTAGTGAAAAGTATGGTTGCAAAAGGAACTGATCTTGGTTGGGTTTTGGCTTGCTTAAGTTGGGTGGATTGGCTTTTTGTGCCTTGGTAGCAAAATTGGTGAAAAAGTGAAGTCATGGTTTTTGAGCAATCTTGGTGCGAAATTGTCACAAATGCATGCAAAATTAGGTGTGTAAAGTTTGGTTGCAAAAGGAATTGATCTTGGTTGGGTTCTGGCTTAGCTAGGTTGGGTGGATTGCCTTTTATACCTTGGTAGCAAAATTGGTGAAAAGGTGAAGTCATGGTTTTTGAGCAATCTTGGTGCGAAATTGTCACAAATGCATGCAAAATGAGGTGTGTAAAGTTTGGTTACAAAAGGAATTGATCTTGGTTGGGTTCTGGCTTAGCCAGGTAGGGTGGATTGCCTTTTATGCCTTGGTAGCAAAATTGGTGAAAAGGTGAAGTCATGGTTTGTGAGCAATCTTGGTGGGGAATTGTCACAAATGCATCCAAAATGAGGTGTGAAAGGTTTGGTTGCAAATGGAATTGATCTTGGTTGGATTTTTCCTTGGCCAAGTTTGGTAGCTTGGCCTAGTTTTTTTTGCCATCGTAGCCAAATTGGTGAAAAATGAAGTCATGGTTTTTGAGCAATCTTGTGGGGTATTGTCACAAATGTATCCAAAATGAGCGTCAAAAGTTTGGTTGCAAAAGGAATTGATCTTGGTTGGGTTTTGGGTTAGCCATGTTTGGTCGCTTGGCCTAGTTTTTGTTCCTTGGTAGTAAAATTGGTGAAAAAGTGAAGTCATGGTTTTTGAGCAATCTTGGTGGCGAAATTTCACACATGTATGCTAAATGAGGTGTGAAAAGTTTAGTTGCAAAAGGAATTGAGCTTTGTTGGCTTTTGGCTTAGCTAAGTTGGGTGGATTCGCTGTTTGTGTCTTCGTAGCAAAATTCGTGAAAAAGTGAAGTCATGGTTTTTGAGTAATCTTGGTGGGGAATTGTCTGAAATGCATCCAAAATGAGGTGTTAAAAGTTTGGTTGCAAAAGGAATTGATCTTGGTTAGGTTTTGTCTTAACCAAGTTGGGTGGATTGGCTTTTTGTGCCTTGGTAGCAAAATTGGTCAAAAAGTGAGGTCATGGTTTTTGAGCAATCTTCATGGAGAAATGTCACAAATGTATGCAAAATGAGGTGTGAAAAGTTTGGTTGCAAAACGAAATTATCTTGGTTGGGTTTTGGTTTAGCCAAGTTGGGTGTATTGGCTTTTTGTGCCTTGGTAGAAAAATTGGTGAAAAAGTGAAGTCATGGCTTTTGAGCAATCTTGGTGGGGAATTGTCACAAAAGCATCCAAAATGAGGTGTGACAAGTTTGGTTGCAAAAGGAATTGATCTTGGTTGGGTTTTGGCTTAGCCAAGTTTGGTCGCTCGGCGTAGTTTTTGTGCCTTGGTAGCAAAATTGGTGAAAAAGTGGAGTTAAGGTTTTTGAACAATTTTGATGGGGAAGTGTCACAAATGTATAGAAAATGAGGTGTGAAAAGTATGGTTGAAAAAGGAATTGGTCTTGGTTGGGTTTTGGCTTTGCCAAGTTTCTGGATTAGCTTTTTGTGCCTTGGTAGCAAAATTGTGAAAAAGTGAAGTCATGGTTGTTTAGCAATCTTGGTGAGAAATTGTCACAAATTCATGCAAAATGAGGTGTGAGAAGTTTGGTTGCAAAAGGAATTGATCTTGGTTGGGTTTTGGCTTAGCCAAGTTGGGTGGATTGGCTTTTTGGATCTTGGTACCAAAATTGGTGAAAAAGTGAAGCCATGGTTTTTTAGCAATCTTGGTTGGGAATTGTCACAAATGCATCCAAAATGAGGTGTCAAAAGTTTGGTTGCAAAAGGAATTCATCTTGGTTGGGTTTTGGCTTAGCCAAGTTCGGTGGATAGGCTTTTTGTGCCTTGGTAGCAAACTTGGTGAAAAAGTGAAATCATGGTTTTTCAGCAATCTTGGTGGGGAATTGTCACAAATGTATGTAAAATGAGGTGTGAAAGTTTGGTTGCAAAAGGATTTGATCTCTGTTGGGTATTGGCTTAGCCATGTTGGGTGGATGTGCTTTTTGTGCCTTGGTAGCAAAATTGGTGAAAAAGTGAAGTCGTGGTTTTGGAGCAATCTGGGTGGGGAATTGTCACCAATGCATCCAAAATGAGGTGTGAAAGGTTTGGTTGCAAAAGGAATTGATCTTGGTTGGGTTTTAGCTTGGCCAAGTTTGGTAGCTTGGCCCAGTTTTTGTCCCTTGGTAGCCAAATTGGTGAAAAAGTGAAGTCATGGTTTATTAGCAATCTTGGTGGGGAATTCTCACAAATGCATCCAAAAATGAGGTGTCAAATGTTTGGTTGCAAAAGGATTTGATCTTGGTTGGGTTTTGGCTTAGCCAAGTTTCGTCACTTGGCCTAGTTTTTGTGCCTTGGTAGCAAAATTGGTGAAAAAGTGAAGTCGTTGTTTTGGAGCAATCTTGTTGGGGAATTGTCACAAATGCATCGAAAATGAGGTTTCAAAAGTTTAGTTGCTAAAAGAATTGATCTTGGTTGGGTTTTGGTTTAGCCAAGTTTGGTCGCTTGGCCTAGTTTTTGTGCCTTGGTAGCAAAATTGGTGAAAAAGTGAAGTTATGGTTTTTTAGCAATATTGGTGGGGATGTGTCACAAATGTATGCAAAACGATGTGTGAAAAGTTTTGTTGCAAAAGGAATTGATCTTGGTTGAGTTTTGGCTTAGCCAAGTTGGGTGGATTAGCTTTTTGTGCCTTGGTAGCAAAATTGCTGAAAAAGTGAAGTCATGGTTTTTGAGCAATCTTGGGGAGGAATGGTCACAAATGCATCCAAAATTAGATGTCAAAAGTTTGGTTGCAAAAGGAATTGATATTGGTTGGGTTTTGGCTTAGCCAAGTTGTGTGGATTGGCTTTTTGTTCCTTGGTAGCAAAATTGGTGAAAGAGTGAAGTCATGGATTTTTAGTAATCTTGGTGGGGAATTGTCACAAATGTATGCAAAATGAGGTGTGAAAGTTTGGTTGCAAAAGGAATTGATCTTGGTTGGGTATTGGCTTAGCCAAGTTGGGTGGATTGACTTTTTGTGCCTTGGTAGCAAAATTGGTGAAAAAGTGAAATCATGGTTTTTGAGCAATCTTGGTGGGGAATTCACACAAATGCATCTGTGCCGACCAGGTAGTCGGGAGTGATGACGTGGCAGCGAGCGATAATATAGGCGTGTTGAGCAGAACACCTGGCTGACAGAAGGGAAGTACATCAGGAAGTCTGTGTATGCGCGTTTAGAACACTTCTTTACGGTTTTGAGAACACTTGAGTACCCTGAGAGAGATTTTGCACGGTTCCTTGAGTTTTAGCTTTTCTCTCTTAGAGTTTTGGTGATTCCGTCACTGACTTGAGCGTCGGAGCGCGATCGGCCGCAGCGGCGCCACTCTGTCTTTTTCAGGTTCTTGAGGAGAATCGAGGTGTGAAGGACGGAAGCTAGCGTGGTGCAAAGCCGATCCAGAGGGAGATACCTTTGACACGGCAAGACTCTTGCACTCGAGTCAACCGGCAGGATCATCAGGCGCCCACCGTGGGTACGTGTAAAACCTGTTCCCATCCACAACGTGAGTTCTTGAGGTTTCTGATATTTTTGTGTGGTTGTGTGCTGGTGCAACCATTTTCGGCGTTTTCCACCGATTGTTCGAGTTTTCATTCGGTGTTGCGGCGTTTTTACCGTTCGTTCGAGGTTTTGATCGGTAGTTTGACGTTCTGCACCGTTCGTTTAAGCTTTTGTTCGGTGAATTGAGGTTTTTTGCCGCTTGCTTGCGTTTTGTTCGGTGAGTTGAAGTTTTTCCCCGTTCGTTTGAGTTCTTGTTCTGAAGTTTTCCGCTGTTTGTACAAGTTTCAATCGGTAAATCGAAGACTTTACCGTTTGTTCATGTTTCTGACCGGTAAATTGGGAGTCTTGGCGAAGAAGCAGTAGGTTTGTGCTGAGATCGCACGTTTCTATGAAGGTTTTGCATCCGAATCGATCGGCGTGCTGTTGTGGTTGCGTTCTTGGAAGTTCTTGGGAGTTTGAGAGTTTTTGACCGATTGATTGCTGGATCGATCGTTTGCTGGTGAAGGTTTCGTTCGCTGAAGCTTGATCTGTTGATTTTTCATGAGAAAGATGAGAAGCACACGTTCAAGTCCCGTTGTGCCAGCTGCTGTAGAAGGCGCCATGACTATGGCGCAAATGATGGAGATCATGCGCGCGTTGCAAGAGAATGTGGAGGCATCGCGCATAGAGCAGGCAAAGATGCATGAAGACCTGGTCGCCTCTCAGGCCAGGAATGAAGAGCTCAGCAAAGTTACTGAGGAGTTGCAACAAGCTCTTCAGGAGCAGAGAGGACGCACAGTGGTTGAAGAAGTTGCGCCGTCATCACCACCGCGCGTTTTCCCAATGCCATTTGCTCAGGCGATCACGGACACGCCGATCCCTGCGAGCGTGGTACCTGTGAAAGCCTCTTTCACCGTCGTGGAGGACCCTGAGGCACATCTCACTACGTTCCACACGCAGATGATGTTGTCAGGAGGTTCGGATGCTGTATATTGCAAGATGTTTGTGAGCACGCTCCAGGGAACAGCACTGGAATGGTTTGTTAGCCTGCCTACAGGTCACATAACCAATTTCCAGCAGTTTTCGAAGCTTTTCGTCGACCAGTACATTGTGAACAAGGCGCCACCTAGGGTGTCTTATGATTTTTTCGACGTAAGGCAGTACCAGGGAGAGTCCCTCAGGGACTATTTGAATCGCTTTGGAGCACAGATGGTCCGCTCGCCTGCTAAAGACGAGGAGATGTTGGTATACGCCTTCAAAAAGGGCGTGCTGCCGGGACCTTTCTGTGAGGTGCTGATTAGGGCCCACCCCGCCAGGCGACTTGCGGTGGCCCACATCGCCGACGAGAGTGAGGTCGCCGAGAAGAGAGGGAGCGTGGCCCCTGCTAGGCCACGAGCCCAGACTAGAATCCAGCCGCAGAGGGTGCTGGAGACGATGGCGACCAAGAAGGATCAAAGGACTCGCCATCCTTATGATCCAAGGAAGAACAAGGGAAGGGGCCAAGGGCGCCCCAGGTAGTAGAATCGCCCACCAAAGTACAAGTTTGTCATGGGGTTGGCGGATCTGATCGCCATTCCCAACATAGCAGCCATGCTTAAGGCGCCTGAGAAAGTGGGCGACAAGGTGTTAGGACCAAATCTAAACGCCTGGTGTGAGTTCCACCAGAGTTTTGGTCACACCGTTGATTCGTGTCTGGCCCTGGGATACCAGCTCGACGACCTGGTCAAGAGCGGTTTCTTGAATGATTACTTGCTGGACAAGAGGACGGGGGGTGCGTCGAGCTCGCAGCCGGCGAGTGGTGAGGCTCACTCATGGCGAGATCCACACCATCGCTGGAGGTTTCTCGGGTGGTGGATGCACTGCATCACAGAGGAAGAAATACGCAAGGTCTGTGATGACGGTGGATATGTTCGAGGATCACTCGCCAGATGTGGACATCATGTTCACAAAGGAGGATCTTAGGGACGTTGTGCCTCACGACAACGATCCCATAGTCATCTCGCTCGTCACGGCGGGAAGGAAGGTCCACCGGGTACTGGTGGACCAAGGAAGCTCGGCAGATGTGATGTTCTGGCCGACTTTCACGCAGTTGCAACTACCCCTTGACCAGCTAAGACCTTATGGAGGGTGCTTGTATGGGTTCGCTGGTGATCAGGTGGAGGTCAGGGGGTACATTGAGCTGAGAACAACGTTCACGAATGAGGTGGCCTCGAGGACGGAGAAGATCAAGTACCTCGTTGTGAACACCCCCTCAGCATATAACATTCTGTTGGGGAGACCAACCCTCAACAGGATAGGAGCTATGCCCTCAACCAGGCACATAAAGGTTAAGTTGCCATCAATGGAGGGGGTGGTGATCACCATCAGATCTGACCAGAAGGAGGCGAAGAAGTGCTATGGAAATAGCCTCAAGAATAAAAGGTCAGTAAGTTACATCACCACGACGCCGCCTCCCAGTGTGAAGCCCAGGCCAACAGAATGGCGAGTTGTCGATACGGCGATGGAAGTGGCCGCCGGAGGCGATGTCACCATGATGGATGCTGAGGTTGAGGGAGAGAGCGCCGGACGGGAAGAAGAAGCGAGAAACCGCCCAGAGGAAGCGAGGGAGTCGGGAATCGCCAGGGCGGTGATCGCCAGGGAAACCAGACTCAAACCCGTCGAGGAGTGGCTCGAGAGGGAGATTGGGGGAAAGGTTTTCAAGATGGGAAGATCTTTGGAAGGTGAGCTCCAAGACCAGATCGCCAAGGTGATAGAACGGCATCTGGATGCTTTTGCATGGACTGCTTCAGACATGTCGGGAATTGACCCCGACTTCTTGTGTCACCATTTGGCAATGGACACACAAGTCAGACCAGTGCGACAGAGAAGAAGGAAGTTTGATGAGGAGAGGAGACAGGCGATCAGGGATGAAACGCAGAAGCTCCTCGCCGCAGGCCATATCAGGGAGGTCCAGTACCCTGAGTGGTTAGCTAATGTCGTATTGGTGAAGAAGAGCAACGGGAAGTGGCGCATGTGCGTCGACTTCACTAACCTGAACAAGGCTTGTCCAAAGGATTCGTATCCTTTGCCAAGCATAGATGCCCTGGTCGACAGTGCAGCAGGGTGCAAGTTGCTGAGTTTTCTGGATGCCTTCTCGGGGTATAACCAAATAAAGATGCATCCTATGGATGAAGAGAAAACTGCCTTCATGACTGAGAGGTCGTGCTACTGTTACAAGGTGATGCCCTTTGGGCTGAAGAATGCGGGGGCCACGTACCAAAGATTGATGGATAAGGTACTTGCACCAATGCTGGGAAGGAATGTGCAAGCATACGTAGATGATATGGTCGTGACCTGGTTAGAGAAGAGCAAGCACGTCTCAGATCTGGAGGAGTTGTTCACCACGATTGCTAAGTTCAGATTAAAACTAAACCCCGAGAAGTGCATTTTTGGCGTGGAGGCAGGGAAATTCTTGGGTTTCCTCTTAACTGAAAGAGGAATAGAGGCAAATCCTGATAAGTGCGCTGCCATCTTGGCGATGAGGAGCCTGGCTACCGTGAAGGAGGTGCAGCAACTTAAAGGTCGGATGGTCGCCCTGTCTCGTTTTGTATCAGCTAGTCGAGAGAAGGGCCACCCGTACTTCCAATGTTTGAGGTGAAACAACAAGTTTGTCTGGTCGAAGGAGTGTGAAGAAGCCTTCGTGAAGCTTAAAGAGTACCTGGCGAGCCCGACCCTTAGTAGGAACCCCTCTCAGGTTGTATTTTGCTGTGACTGAGAGGGCGGTGAGTGCGGTGCTCGCCCAAGATCGAGACCAGGCTCAGAAGCCTATTTATTTCGTCAGCAAAGTGTTACAAGGCCCGGAGGTAAGGTATCAGGCCTTGGAGAAAGCTGCACTGGCTGTAGTATTTTCGGCGAGGAGGTTGCGCCACTATTTTCACAGTTTTACAGTGCTGGTGATGACCGACTTGCCCATCCAGAAAGTCCTGAAGAAGCCTGATGTAGCTGGGAGAATGGTGAAGTGGGCGTTGGAGCTGTCGGAGTTCGACATCAAATATGAGCCCCGAGGACCGATCAAGGGGCAGATTTTCGCTGATTTTGTGGTCGAGCTCTCGTCAGAAGCAACACGAGTCAAAGGGGATGATTTTCGTTGTGTGCTTTCGGTGGACGGATCGTCTAACCACAGGGTAGCGGTGCAGGAGTCATTCTAGAAGGGCTCAACGGCGTGCTGATAGAACAATCCCTGAGATTTGCTTTTAAAGCTAGCAACAATCAAGCAGAATATGAGGCGCTGATCGCCGGAATCTTGTTGGCTAAGGAGATGGGGGCTAGGGTGTTGATGGCCAAGAGTGACTCATTGTTAGTCACGGGACAAGTAACAGGCGAGTTCCAGGCCAAGGATCCACAAATGGCGGCTTACTTGGAGTATGTGCAGGAGTTGAAGAGTTTCTTTGTCTCATTTGAAGTGGTGCATGTACCCAGAGAGCAGAATGCCCGAGCAGACTTGCTAGCCAAGCTCGCCAGTTCGGGCAAGGGGGGTAGGCAGAGGACGGTGATCCAAGAAACTCTGAAGACGCGTAGAGCATTTGTGGCAGACCACCTGGTTCTTCAGATAAGCAAGTCGACGGAGAAAGCGGCGAGGAGTCACAGGTCCTTGACCCAGGAGACCTTGAGATCGCCGAGAATAAGAGCATGTCGGGGGGAGAGGGTGAACATGACGCAGGTCTGCGCTACGCATGAGCCAGACACATGGATAACACAGTACCAGCGCTGCTTGGCAGATGGCCTTCTCCCGCTGGATCCGACGGAAGCCAGGAGGATAAAGAAGAACTCCAGCAAGTTCACCATCATCGATGGCGAGCTGTATTGGTTTGGGTTTACACACCCACTCCTAGAATGTGTGCACGGAGAAAAATGCACTAGAATTATGGTCGAGCTCCATGAAGGTATATGTGGAAGTCACGTCGGGGGTCGAGCTCTGGCTGCAAGAACTCTCCGTGCAGGTTATTACTGGCCAACGATGAGGGAGGACTGCAAGAAGTATGCACAGTGTTGCAAGCAATGTCAGCAGCACGCCGATTGGCACAAGGCGCCTCCAGAAGAGTTAAAGTCAATTTACAGCCCTTGGCCGTTTCATACTTGGGGAATTGACATTCTGGGACCTTTCCCATTGGCGGTCAGGCAGATGAAGTACTTGGTGGTGGGATTGAATACTTCACCAAGTGGATCGAAGCGGAACCAGTAGCCCAGATCACCGCACACAAGATCGAAAGTTTTGTATGGAAGAACATCGTGTGCCGGTTTGGTGTGCCTAAGCGCCTGTTGTCAGACAATGGGACTCAGTTTGCAAGTCACCTACTGAAGAAGCTGTGCGAAGAGGTGGGAATACAGCAAGTGTTTGCATCCGTCGAGCACCCGCAGACAAATGGTCAAGTAGAGTCTGCCAATCGGGTGTTGCTGAGAGATTTGAAGAGAAGGCTAGAGAAAGCTAAGGGATCGTGGGCTGAAGAGGTACCCCGCATAGTTTGGGCGTACCATACCACCGAGCAGTCAGGAACCCACGAGACCCCGTTTAGCTTGGTCTATGGATGTGATGCAATGATCCCAGTCGAAATCCAGGAGTGCTCGCCGAGATTCCAGAACTTTGTGGCGGAAGACTCGAACGAAGAAAGAAGGTTGAATCTGGATTTACTGGATGAGGTCAGGGAGGAGGCAAGGGTAAAGGCTGAGGCAGTGAAAAGAAGGATTGAGCGAAGGTATAACTCGAAGGTGATGCCAAGGCAGTTCAGAGAGGGCGACCTGGTGATGAGGAAGGCCCATCAGTACGAGATGGAAAACAAGTTATCACCTAAGTGGACAGGACCGTTCAGAATAACCGAGGTGCTCGGGAACGGCGCCTACCGCTTAGAGACGTTAGAAGGAGGGGCGATTCCTCGCACCTGGAACGCCACACACCTCAAGTTATATTACAGTTAAAGCTTTGTAAGTAAAAACGAACATGAAGAGATTTACAAGTTTTCTGTTAAAACAGTTTGAAGGGGGCACTCTTTTTTCCCTAAGGAGGGTTTTTGATGAGGCCACCCAATAAAGAAGAGTTTTCAAAGTTTAAAGATTCTAAGATTGCATGTTTGTTGTTTCGAAAGTTTTAGAAAAAAGACCTTATCAGTCATACGTGATTCAAGGCAAGTTTAAAGATATGCTGCATGCTTTCTAAGTAAAAGTTTAAAGTCCCCATCGTTTTTCGGCGATTGGCGGCACCAGTTAAAAGTTTTAAAGTCCCCATCGTCTTTTGGCGATCGGCGACAATAGTTAAAGTTTTAAAGTCCTCATCGTCTTTCGGCGATCGGAGGCACCAGCGATGATTAAAGACCTCAACGCTCTCGTGTGTCTTGAGGCAAGAAAAGAAAAAGACCTCCTCGCCCTCGAGCGAGTGCAGGCGAGAAAGAGTAAAAGACCTCATCGCCCTCGAGCGAGTGCAGGCGAGTGAGAGAAAAAGTCCTCAGTGCATCCAGGGGGGAGGAGATGTACACCCTGGGCAAGTTGAGGCACCAGATAAAGTCCTTCTCGCCGTTGAGCGAGTTCAGGCAAGAAAAAGTCCTTCTCGACGTTGAGCGAGTTCAGGCCAGAGAAAGTCCTTCTCGCCTTTGAGAGAGTTCAGGCAAGATAAAGTCCTTCTCGCCGTTGAGCGAGTTCACGCCAGAGAAAGTCCTTCTCGCCTTTGAGCGAGTTCAGGCAAGATAAAGTCCTTCTCGCCGTTGAGCGAGTTCAGGCAAGATAAAGTCCTTCTCGCCGTTGAGCGAGTTCAGGCAGGATAAAGTCCTTATCGCCGTTGAGCGAGTTCAGGCGAGAAAAAGTCCTTCTCACCTCAGAGTGAGTTCAGGCAAGATGAACTTAAAAGTCAGGGGTGTTCGTGACCTTAAACGGCGGGAAGGGAAGGAAAATGCCCTTCCCCCTTTAAGTGAAACATCAATATTGGCTTAGTAAGACCAGAGAAGGCTTCCACGCTTGTAGGCGGTGTGAAGGCAGATAAAATCCTTCTCGTCCTGAACGAGTTCAGGTATGGCGTGAAGGGTGAAAGAAGTTAGAAAGGTGGCTAAGGTAGGTTCAAAGAGAACACCTCGCTATCCAGCTCATCGTTCTGAAATTCAGGGAGGTGGAGAAGGATCCGAAAGGCGCCTCTACCCCCCAGATGAGGGAACAATAGTCAAGTTATGAAGGCGAAGAAAGTTCACGTCGCCAGAACCCTACAGCGATCAGAAGAGCTCCAGGCGATGACAGGGATAAGAGTCACTTTGCTGGGCATATCAGGTAAACTGTATTGTGATACTAGTTTAAGTTAAAACCTGCTGCCTAGTAAGTAACTTATTGCCTTAAGTTTGCAAGTCGTGTTAAATGTCATCGTCTGAGAATTAATAGCTACTCAAGTTTTACTTCGAGTTAACAGTTTGATGAATTGTTATAAGATTAACAGTTTGTTCAAGTTCAAAGCAGTGAGTGAACGGTTAAGCTCGAGTATCGCTGAGTTGATTTATTTGAGTAAGTTCAACCGGTTATGATTGATTAACCACACAGCAAGTAAGAGGCGTTTAAGGCACGATATCAGAAAACAACATCTTAGTAGAAGAAGTTATATCAAGCAATATCAGTTCAAGTTTATACACAAAATAGCTATTACAATTGAAAAATGAGCGCCAAGTTTCAAAAAACGAGATGATGGAGGGAGGCAGTTAATCTTCAGATGGTACGATCTTCCCATCCACCACCTCGTTGCAGATTGATACCATGGTGAGGTCGAGCTCGGGAAATTGGCACGAGACTTGCTCCAGAGCGGCGTCGAACCCGGCGGCAAGGACTTGGGCGGAGCTTTGCTCGAGCTCTTGCGCTTGCTTCTTCAGCTCGTCGGTTTGTTTCTTCAGCTCTTCAGTTTCTTCACGAGCCTGAGCAAGCTCTTCAGCAGCCTTTTTGTTTTCGTCCCGAGTCTGAGCCAACTCTACAGCAATCTTCGTGGCTTCCTCTCGAGCTGCAGCGAGCTCGGCAACGGCATCATCCCTCTCCTTTTCGACCTTCCCGAGGAGCACCTCCCGATCTGCTGACCTCTTTTCAAGGTTTTCCACCTTGGTCGCATCTGCTTTCATTGCAGCCTCCAAGTTGGCCACCTTGAGCCTGTAAGGTACAAGCTTGCTCTCCAGCTCGATTTTCTCTTGGGCTTGGAGGTGCAATTTTTGGCGCAGATCGGAGGCCTCCTTGCGCGCGCCTCTTAGTTCAGCATCCATGGCGTCCTCCAGCCTTGAATGGTCGATTTCCGCCATCATCAGGTTGCAAGAGAGCTTCTTCGCCTCCATCCTTATCAGGCGGTTTGACTCCTTAAGCGCTGCATTCTCATCTTGGAGCTTCTTTTTGGAGTCCTTCACAGCCTTCAATACAATCACGGGGAGATCCTCCGCCATCATTTTCAGTTTAGCAGTGAAGGGCCCCAAGATCTCTTCGATGGAGGGTGGGAGGCTTGAAGTTGTTGCTGGTGGAGGTGCTGGAAGAGCTTGGTGCTGACTTTCACCACCACCCTCTTGAGTTTGAAGGGCGAGGGAGGCTTCGTGGCGTGGTGGTGAAGTCAGAGACTCTGTTATCAAAATTGGTGAGTTATGACCACCCTCATCTCCTCCTGGTGCGGCCCCAGCGATAGAGGTGGTTGAAGGAGGACCCTCTCCAACAGATACAAATGGCGTGGAAGCGCTTGGAGGGTTCTCAATAAAGTTGGGGTCGTTGCTTTCGACCACGGGGGGTGCGACAGCCAAGGGTGTTGCTTGGACTGGTTGTGTTGGAGCTGGAGGTGAGGGCGGTGTTGGAGTTGGGAGTGCAGGTGGTGAAGAGGGAGCCACCCTTGTTCTCTTGGTGATGAGGCCATCCTCAGTAGCCTCATCATCCTCTTCTTCCTGTACGACTTGAGGAGTTTTTCTCTTGGGTTTCCTCAGGACGAGCTTCTTTCTTTGTGGGGCGGGTAGTGTCCCCGAAGGAGTTGGACCTTGGGGAGGAGTCTTGCCTTGAGCAACGGCGATCTCCACTACCGAGTTGGGCACGGTTTGGGAGCCCGCCGCCAGCTTGTGAGATCGGGCGATCGCCCTCAGTTAAGCTAGTTTACCTTTTCCCAACATGAATTCTGCACAAGATAGAAAATAGATGAGCAAGCACAAAAGCAGAAGCAAGATATACAAGTATATGCACGCAGGAATAACGCAAGCAAGTGGCACATGGATTCAAAATCAAGACCAATACAGAACAAGCTGAACGCCAAAGGATGGAATGATAGAAACGCTAAGTTAGTTCCAACACAAAACAAGAGTCTTGGTGTTGGGGTAGGGGCTGACCTATGTGAGCTTCAAGTTGGCCCTCAGAGAACTCGAAGGAGATGATTGAGGCGGTAGGGAAGGTGATGTTGGTAGCTGCTACGCCCTTTCAGAAAAGGCAGAGATCCTTATCTAACTCCCCCATATTGTCAGGACTCCTTGGCCTCCTAAAGCATTCTTTAGAATCTTTGTTCCCCTTGTGTACCAAGTACAAGGGGAAACCGTCGAGCAGTGAGGGGTCTTGCTCGTTTGGGCGCACCTTGACAAACTTTCATTTCCAGTCTTTGTAAGATTGCTGGAAGATCGAGAGGATTGACCTCCCAGCAATCCCGTTTAAGCTAATCCAGAGGCGGTCTCCGGGATTCTTAGCCTCGAACAGGAAAAGAAAGACATCTACTGAAGCCGGCAGCCCCAGATGTGCGCAGATGATTTGGAACGCTCTTATAAACACCCAGCTGTTGGGATGAAGCTGGGCGGGGGCGATGTCGAGCTCGGTTAGCAGCTCTCTCTCGAAGCGAGTAAAGGGAAGCCTAAGCTTCACTTTCTTGAAGAAGGTGGCGTAGAGGAAGCAGAACAACTCGCCGTTGTTCCCTTTATCGTCCGCGCAAATCGGCTCACCCGAGAAGCAGGGCAGCACGGCCACCTTGCTATCATGCTCCTTGTGGAAGGAGAGGTCGGACTGGTCTCCTTTCCTTAGACGGAGCTCGCCCAACTCCGTGTTTATTGAAGAAGCCTCTTTTAACAAGATTGGGGTGGCCCAAGGGTAGAGTTCCTTGTAGTCTTTTGGAGGTAGGGAGGCTCCTCCGGCGATCAGTGGAGTTGCCTGAATAGGATTGGCGTGAGAAGAAGTAGGTCTCTCAGCCTGATTAGAAGGATCACTAGAAGCTCGTGGTGGGTTGCGCGCTGGTGGAGGATTTGCCCCAGGAGCAACCCTACGCGCTTGTGGTGGAGGGTTTCGCGACGAAGGAGGAGGGTTCGCGGTGGACTTCGTGTGGGCCATCGCAGGAACTGCAAAGGAAAGAGAAAGGGATGAAATGAGAACAATAGAACGACTCGATTGAGGATAAAGAAGACAAGATGAGCGAAAAGGGGTTCGCTGGGATAAACGTTACGAAGAACGAAGCTTTAGGTTACGAGAAAAGGAGAAAAGGAAAAAACATCCCACAACGTATGCTCCAGACAGATAATGGATGATGCGAATCGGTTAAAATGCAGCAAATATCAACAGAAGAAGTAAAAGGGGTACCTTTTTGTGATCGGATGAGTGTTGAAGAGAGTTGGAGATTGAGAGAGTTGAGAAGCTTCGTGGGTTGCAGAGGAAACACTTAGAATGTTTGAGAGTGCAGAAAGATGATGGAACAGTGGAAGTGCAAGGGGTTTAAGGGTTTTTCGAACGTTTTCGGAAGCGCAAACGACAGCTGAAGACGACCGTTGATGAAGCCACGTGTCGAGCGATTATAAAAGGGGGTTTGGTGGAGCGTCAGAAAGGCAGAGGGTATGGACGTACGGAAATCCGTACCAGCGCCACGTAGATCGGCGGTGACGTGACCTCTTAGTCTTTTCGCTGGACAAGTCTCCGCTTAAGACTGGGGGGCTTGTGTACCGACCAGGTAGTCGGGAGTGATGACGTGGCAGCGAGCGATAATATAGGCGTGTTGAGCGGAACACCTGGCTGACAGAAGGGAAGTACATCGGGAAGTCTGTGTAGTCGCCAATCGTTAAGTTGGCGTTCTTCGATCTCTAGCATATCTAACCGGCGGTCACCAGGCTTGTGTCATAGTCGCCGTATGTGAGTTTAGGCGACCAAGTGATCAGAGTCCGCTGAAAGAGGGACATCGCCGAAGGGTCAGGAAGGCTTGCTTAGGGCCTTCAGAGGGTACGAGTACGAAGGACGAAGTTATCAGATGATCATTCCCTAGCCAGAGGTTGAGGCAAGGGAACAGCTTACCAGAACAAACACGATGAGCAAGTAAAGCAGATCGTGATAGCGGCAGGCGAGACCACAAAGAAGGTGTGCGTGGTGACACCCCGTGCTCGCCACTAGAAGAGATCGCGCTCCAAGGCAGTTATGCACCGAGTTCCTCCTTGCATGGGTAACTTAGTCGAACAGCCTGAAGAGTAGAAGTGACGCTCAAGTAGAGGACGCTCAAGATGGTGACACGTGTACAGCTGGATGCGAGCCACGTGTCCGGAGGTGTAACCGTCAAGAGAGAGAATATGCCCAGGTATATAAGGGACTCTTAACAGATTCTGAGGTACCCGCGTTTAGAACACTTCTTTACGCTTTTGAGAACACTTGAGTACGCTGAGAGAGATTTTGCACGGTTCCTTGAGTTTTAGCTTTTCTCTCTTAGAGTTTTGGTGATTCAGTCACTGACTTGAGCGTCGGAGCGCGATCGGCCGCAGCGGCGCCACTCTGTCTTTTTCAGGTTCTTGAGGAGAATCGAGGTGTGAAGGACGGAAGCTAGCGTGGTGCAAAGCTGATCCAGAGGGAGATAGCTTTGACGCGGCAAGACTCTTGCACTCGAGTCAACCGGCAGGATAAGCATCCAAAATGAGGTGTCAAAAGTTTGGTTGCAAAAGGAATTAATCTTGGTTGGGTTTTGGCTTAGCCAAGTTTCGTCGCTTGGCTTAGTTTTTGTGCCTTGGTAGCAAAATTGGTGAAAAAGCGAAGTCGTGGTTTTGGAGCAATCTTGGTGGGGAATTGTCACAAATGCATCCAAAATGAGGTTTCAAAAGTTTAGTTGCTAAAGCAATTGATCTTGGAGGGGTTTTGGTTTAGCCAAGTTTGGTCGCTTGGCCTAGTTTTTGTGCCTTGGTAGCAAAATTGGTGAAAAAGTGAAATCATGGTTTTTCAGCAATCTTGGTGGGGAATTGTCACAAATGCATCCAAAATGAGATGTCAAAAGTTTGGTTGCAAAAGGAATTGTTCTTGGTTGGGTTTTGTCTTAGCCAAGTTTGGTCGCTTGGCCTAGTTTTTGTGCCTTGGTAGCAAAATTGGTGAAAAAGTGAAGTCGTGGTTTTGGAGCAATCTTTGTGGGGAATTAATTCCTATTCCTATTCCTATACTTGATGAGGTGTTGTGCAAGGATAGTTGTGAGAAAGCTTCCTTTATTAAAACTTGCACCATCACATCAACCTTCAAATTGAAAGGAAGGTAGGCAAGTATGTTCAGCACGCCAATAAGGGCGCAAGGCATTGATCTTTGAACCCAGGGATTGGGTTTGGCTTCACTCGAGGAAAGATCACTTCCCTACTCAAAGGAAGTCCAAATTTCTACCACGTGGGGATGGCCCTTTCCAGGTCATTAAAAGGATTAATGACAATGCTTATGAGTTAGATTTTCCTACTACATACTTAGGAAGTAATTCTTTCAATGTTAGTGATCTAACTCTTTTCTCTACAAGTATTCCAAATTTGTGGACGAATTCTCTCCCACCCGAGGAGCATGATGAGGACCTAGAAGAGTGTGCGCCCACTGACCAAGTCCAGCCTTCCAGGAGGATAACTCGGAGCATGACTCAAGACACAGGGCTAGGTCAAGATTTACCTCTGGCCAATGCTTCAGCGCCTAACCTTCCCTATAGGATCACGAGGAGTAGAGCACAGGCCTTGGGAGCTGAGCATCAGCTAATGTCTTTATTTTTAATCTCTGCAGAATAGGTTTCCTTTAGCATAATAGGGGGTGTGCTTATCACTTTAGCTGGAGCATAGCCTTTTAGGTTAGGAATTTGACCTATCTTCTAGAAGAATAGGACTTAGGGTGCGACATTGACTTAGACAATGCTTAAGGCCGCCCCTTTTTAGTCTTTCCCATCCTACCCTTATTTCTTGTTTCCCAAGGCACCATATCCTATAAATAAGGTGCCTTACTCCTTGTATTTCCATGTTGAATTTTAAGAAAGAAGGAAAAATCTGCACAAATTGTGTGAGGCCTGGTTCTCTAGCTTAGGTTTTATCTTGAGTGAGTTGAGAGCTCTCAAGTGGCGGCCCTCCTATACTCATCTTGGAGAAACCATACTCCAAGTGGCATATCCAATCTCAATTCCCACCATAAGCATTCTTTCTTTCATCCTTTCTACCATTTCTATACGCCACTTTCATCTGTGCTTCCTATATTTGTTTTGCATCATTTTTTTCAATTTGGTTTTGTTCCGTCCGGTTGACCGGGACGTCTTCGTGCGCGACCTCAACCATCAGCTAGGGACTCCTTCCCACTGGTTACCTGTGGATTCCTGCAAAAGAGAGGACAAAGAGGCGCCCTAGCGGCCGTTTGCACTCCGACGCTCAAGTCAGCCAGCAGGAAACACCAAAACTGTGCACCTCCGTCTCTGAGCACCGCGTATGGCACTCTGAAGGTGGTAAAGAACTGTGTATATGTGTGTGTGTTTTCTCCCTCAGGCAAAGATCTTTCCCCAGTCCCTTGTTCGTAGTCTCAAAGCACGAGCAAGCAACTAGAGAGTTCTGGTGAATTTGCCAAAAGTTCGAACCCTGTTTCCAACATTCTCCGCGCTATTTAAACTACCCAAGCATTTAAAGCGCCTTAACGCGCCTTTAATTGCAAATGTAACGCACTCAATCAGCGTATCTGATTTAGGAAACGTAGCGCATTTAAGACGTTGAAACGCTTGGGAGCCATTATAGTACCTGAATGTTCGAAACAGAAACTGTATGGAATGACTTTAATTACCTGGCACCTGACTAGAGGGTGTTTCTATTCTGACATGGTTGTCGTACACGTGGAGGGCCTCACGACGCCATGACCCCATCTGGGGGCGTTTCTACGTGTGAGTCCTCCTGCTTGGGAGTGCTACTGCGCTAGGGGTGACTTTTTGGGTGCCAACTCATGCCCCCAATTATCTAGTCACTTACTTTGAGAGCGTATCTGCCTTCCTCTCGTACCCTGCACCCGGCTACCCTGGGCGTGACCTTCCTCTTGAGTCGTATCTGTCCCAAAGGCGTCTCTGGGGCGGCAGGGTTACTTCACGAGTCGGGCTGCCCTACACTGGTGCTATTACTATGGCCTTGAAGCCACCTTTTCCTTCTCTTTATCACTGCCCCGGGTTATCGGGACCTGAGGCCTCCCCACGGCGTCGCTCCCTCCATGGTCTTTCCTACCCATGGGTATCGGGGAACCACACTGTGATTGCCTTGCTTTAGTACTGTTTGAGCTGGCGACGCCCTGGTTTGGCGACGCCTTCACCTAGGCGACACCTTGCCTTGGCAACGCTTCCTCTTGGCGATGCTGGCACTTGGCGTCTCTCCACCTGGGCGACGCCCTGGGTTGACTTTGACTCTCCAGGTGTTGACTTTGACCTTGACTTAGTCAACGCCCAGATTCGGGACGGTACACAAGCCCCCCAGTCTTAAGCCGAAGACTTGTCTTCAGCGCAAAGACTAAGGCCTCGCCCACGCCGTCCACGTGCCATCCTGATGACGTGTCATTCCCTGCTGACTCAACAATTCTTCGAATTACTGACGTGACACTTTCTGAACCTCAGGGGTGTTCTTAATGGCTGATTGGACATCCTCTGAAGCGGGAAAAATAATGCCCTTTGGGGCTACGCTTAATCGCGTGCCACGTGGTTCATCGTGCGGTCATCTTTAAGAACCTTATGCGCTCCCCTTGAGCGCTTAATCCTGCAACACGTGGCATCATCACACGGTCATCATTTGTTGTCCCTCGCGCTTCTCGTAACGTTTAAGTTACCCAAACCCCGCGCTTGCAACCACTGTTACATCCACTTTCTCTGCCCTTCCTCACTGTTCATCTTCTCTGAATCCCTTCTCTCGCGACCCCTGCTAATTCGTGCTTCCGCTCTCCACGCCCTTCAGCCCCCAAAGGTACGGTTTTAACTTGAAGAGCTGCATGCTGCTTGGAGGCAGAAGCTAGGTGAGAGAGAGGACGCCTTGGCTGCGAAGGTTGAAGCTTTGAGCCTTTTCCAAGCCGAGGCTAACAAGCTCCGCGTGGAGAAGGAATTTCTGGAGAAGCAATTGACATCCAAAGACTCTAGGGTTGCGGAACTAGAGGGAGAGGTCCAAGAATTGACCGGGGAGATGGCTGGGGCGTTTGAAGAGGGCTTCCAAGAGGCTCTGACTCAGGCGTCCTGCGAGAACCCTGGCATCAATATTTCAAACTGCGACCCCACGCACCATGTCGTCGACGGGAAGGTCGTGCCCATGGACTTGGATGACTGAACCGTTGTCTCTCACCCGCCACCTTTACCTTCAAGCTTTATTCCTTTACACTTTACCTCTGCTTTTGACTCTCTCTGTTAAACTTGTAATTCTTTGAACTGTCTGCACCTTTGCTACAACTCTGGAATTTTGTTATGATTGCTTTCGTGTCCTCCCGACATAAAATTCTGCTTGTGTGATTTTATTCTCATCCTTTGCCTTCTTGTGCCTTGGTTGTTTGGCTTGCATTATACTCGTTTCTTTCACTTCGTCGGGCGGCCTTGTAGGCCTGGGAAAGGTCACGCGCTGATGCCCACGCCCACAGAGAGGCTCTCCTAATGGAGCCGTATCGTCCGCGGGGTGCTTCTAACACCCAAACGGTCCTTCCCTTGATCCCTAGCACCCGACGCCCACGCCTAAGGAGAGGCCTGCTACAGCAGCGCCGTATCGTCCTCGGGTGTCTGAAACGCTGAGTGTTCTGAAAGGGGGTCGTTCCCTCCATGGTCTTTCCTTCCCATAGGTATTAGGGAACGCCCTTCCAGCGATTCGTTGACGTTTTGGCGGTCCCGCCACCCTCCACAGTCTTTCCTACCTGTGGGTCCCAAGGATGCGACGCCAGTGACTTCGTCTTCGTCTTCGTCCAAACTTCACCTTCTTCGACTTCGTCTCCCTCCACAGTCTTTCCTACCTGTGGGTATCGGGGAGGCGAACTCGCTGATATTTTGGTGGGAGACGCCCGCGACGTCTTATGCTGGCGTCGTCCTTTATGTCATTCCAGGCGACGCCTTGGGCGTCTCATGCCAGCGTCGCCTTGGGCGTCGTCCCTACCTTGACATTGACTTTGACCTTGGGCTTGGTCGACGCCTGGGGACAGCGAAGAGCTCCAGACCCTTCCCGTATCTTCCATGAGGCGCTTCTTGTATGGCTGATGGGACGTTCAGTCATTCAACTTGATCCACGTGGCGCTTCCTGTATGGCTGATGGGAATCCTGTCATTCGATTTGATCCACGTGGCGCTTCTTGTATGGCTGATGGGACATTCAGTCATTCCACTGAGTCCTGACTCCTGTTGTGCCCCTAACCCACTTTCGACGGCGCATCGTATCACTGGATATTCTGTTGATACGACGTTCTCTGAGTTTAACCAGCGGTGCCAGGGTCATCCTTTCATCTTCTGCCACGTGGCTCGATCGTGCGGTGCATCCATTCGCGTTGTTTAATGCCCTTACTGCAATACTTGCTTCGTTTGGCGCTCTAACCGCTTTATTTAACTCTTCAAACTCTGGAATCATTCTCATCATTCTGCACTCTTCGTAACCTACTTACACTCTCTTTTCTTGCACCCTTTCTCTTCTCACGAAGGGTTGTTCCAGCATTTGCTCCCCTCGCTCGACTCTTGTATTTCCGGCGGTCCATGCGTTCTTGACAATCCCTGATCTTGTTAAAGAATGTCTTCTCGTGCTGCTTCCCCCAGGGTCAATCCCAAGGACTTGTACCCTTGGGCGTCGAGTGAACTTCTTGACGAGTGTTCATGCTTTCTTGCTACCAGGGCCATAAGGGAGCACAAAGGGGATTCGTGTTCCTATGACCACCGGGCCTTCGCGAGGAGGCATGACGACGACATCGCTGTGCTCCCTTGCACTCTAGGGGAGCCAGTATGTGGAGACGAACGGGCCAATGAAGGGGTCCCCTTCTTTTACCTGTATCAGGTGGTGTTCAAGACCATCGGAGTGCGCCTACCCTTCTCCTGGTTCGAGAAGGAACTGCTGACGGAGATCAACGTTGCTCCGGCCCAGCTATACCCCAACAGCTGGGCCTTTGTCAAAGCCTTCGACATTCTCTTCGGGTTTCTGGGTTGTGCACCCTCGGTTGACCTCTTTCTTCACTTCTTTGAGGTGAAGAGGCAGAGACACAACCTCTGGGTAACTCTCAGTAATGTACCCGGGAGAGTTCTCTTCACACCCTTCCAAAACTTGTTCACCGGGTGGAAAGGCCGGTTCTTCAAGATCTGCTGCACTGACCTTGTTCCCGACGCTCTGGATGGGTTTCCGCTGTACTGGGTGAGAGAGGCGAGGGCCCTCAAAACCAAACCCTTCAAGAAGCTGGCTCCAAGTGATCAAATAGCTTGCCGGATTCTTGCTGAGGCGGGAGGTTTTGACTCTGCCACTTTGATCAGCCTGGAGTCCAACGCTGGGACTCTCGAAAAGTACATATGTAAGAGTCACTGCCCTAGAAACTTTGGCCTTTATCACTTCCCAACCGTGCATGTCTTGCTTCATGGTATCTCTGACACATTTATCTCCCTTGGTACAGGTTCGAAAATAAACCAAGAAAGGAGGACACGACTTACTCGAGCTCTGCGGGCTGGGATCAGGGCTTCGTCTTCCTCCAGTGCTGACTCTGATGGCCACTGAGAAGTGGCTCTTTTGTGACTTGCATGAGTTGTAATATTTGCCCTATTTGCGCTACTTCCATTGTATTGAACATTGCTTGTAACACCAACTTTTTCTATATCATAATTGATTTTTGCAACGTCACTTTACTCTGCATACGTTTCGCATATTGTGCGCTTTCCTTCGCCATGTTCATCAACGGCGCATGCCTTCATCTAGGCGACGCCTTCACCTGGGCGACGCCTTTATCTAGGCAACGCCTTCTTTCTTGGCGACGCCATGACCTAGGCGACGCCTTCTTTCGTGGCGACGCCATGACCTAGGCGACGCCTTCTTTCTTGGTGACGCATCACATTACTTCAAACGGAGAAAGATAAAGGCTGAAAGCCAAGGCACTTCTTTTTCTCAAACTGGTTTTACCTTTTATTTGGGTGACCTCATTAAAAAACCCCCGAGAGGGAAAAAGAGCGTCCCCTTCAACTAAATTGTTACACACTGCTTACATAAGTCAACTGAAATAAAATTTTAAGTTGGCTGCATTCCAACTGTGCGGGTTAGGACCTCCATCCAAAGTCTCCAGGTTGTACGAACCGTTGCCCTTAGCCTCAGTAACTCTGAAGGGTCCGGTCCACTTGGGAGACAGCTTATTCTCCAACTCGTATGGGTGAGCTTTCCTCATCACTAGGTCGCCGATCTGAAACTGTCGCGGCTTTACCTTAGAGCTATATTGCCGCTCTACTCTTCTCTTCATCACTTCAGCTTTTATTCTGGCTTCTTCCCTGGCCTCATCTAGCAGATCCAGGTTTACCCGCCTCTCTTCATTGGATTCCTCCACCACAAAATTTTGAAAACGTGGTGAGCCTTCATGTATTTCTACTGGAATCATCGCGTCCGACCCGTACACCAAACTGAAAGGCGTCTCCATAGTAGAGGATTGGGGCGTGGCGTGGTATGCCCATACGATCCTTGGAACCTCTTCCGCCCACGCCCCTTTGGCTTTTTCTAACCTTCTTTTTAACCCCCTCAGCAGAACTCTATTTGCTGACTCCACTTGTCCGTTGGTCTGGGGGTGTTCAACCGATGCGAACACCTGTTTGATTCCTACCTCAGCGCACAGATTTCTCAACTGCTGACTGGCAAACTGGTCCCGTTATCGGATATCAAACCCCTAGGTACGCCAAAGCGGCACACAATGTTCTTCCACACAAAATGTTGTACCTTGTGCGCAGTGATCTGTGCTACGGGCTCTGCCTCTATCCACTTAGTGAAGTATTCGATGGTGACGATCAGATACTTCATCTGCCTGATTGCCAGTGGGAACGGGCCCAGGATGTCGATTCCCCATGTATGGAAAGGCCACGGGCTATATATGGACCGCAATTCTTCTGGCGGCGCCTTATGCCAGTCGGCGTGCTTTTGGCATTGTCTGCACCGCCGGGCGTGTCGTGCACAGTCTTCTTTCACTGTTGGCCAGAAGAAACTTGCGCGTATTACTTTGGAGGCTAGGGACCTTCCCCTTACGTGGCTCCCGCAGATGCCTTCGTGTAGCTCTGCCATTATCCTAGTGCACTCGTCGCCACTTACGCATGTTAGGATAGGGTGAGTGAAACCGTGCCTGAACAACACCCCATCCACCAGGGTGTACCTTGCGGCGTTTCTTTTGACCTTTTTACCCTCTTCAGGCTCTACTGGGAGAGCCCCATCCGCCAGGTATCGCTTGTAGGGCGTCATCCAGGTGTCTCCCTGGGTCAAAACGCATACCTGCATCTGCTCTCCTTCAGGCACATCCGCGTACATGCTGATGCGGGGCGCCCTCTGCGTATCTTGGGTCAAAGAGCAATGACTCCTCGGCCTTCCCTTTGTTGCATAAATCTGGAGGACATCCACTCTGTTGTCTTCCACGAATCTACGGAGCTTTGAGAGTCTCTTGGATCACTGTCCTCTGTCTACCCCCCTTGCCTGAACTGGCCAGCTTTGCAAGCAGGTCAGCTCTGGCATTCTGCTCCCTCGGGACATGTATCAGCTCAAGAGCGTTAAATGCTCCCTTCAACAACTGGACATATTTCAGGTACGCCGCCATCTGTGGGTCCTTCGCCTGGAACTCGCCCGACACTTGCCCCGTAATTAGTTGGGAGTCGCTTTTCACTAGGAGGTTTTGCGCGCCCATCTCCTTGGCCAGGAGCATTCCGGCTATTAGGGCTTCGTACTCCGCCTGATTGTTACTTGCCTTGAAGGCGAATCGCAGGGCCTGCTCGATCAGTATGCCGTCGGGTCCCTCCAAGACTATTCTCGCTCCGCTCCCTTGTTGGTTGGAAGAGCCATCAACCGAGAGCAGCCACTGCGAGCCCACTTCCACCTCTTGCTCACCTCCGGGCGAAAGTTCCGCTATAAAATCTGCGTACACCTGCCCTTTGATGGATCCTCTGGGCTCATACTGGATGTCGAATTCTGACAGTTCCACCGCCCAGCGCACCATTCTTCCCGCCACATCAGGCTTCTGTAGCACCTTCTGTATAGGGAGGTTTGTCATCACCACCACCGTAAAGCTGTGGAAGTAATGACGGAGCCTCCTGGCGGAGAACACTACCGCTAGCGCCGCCTTCTCCAGCGCTTGGTATCTCGTCTCAGCTCCTTATAATGCCTTGCTTACAAAATAGATGGGCTTCTGACTCTGGTCCTGCTCCTGGACCAACACAGAACTGATAGCCCGCTCCGTTACGGTAAAATACAAACGGAGGGGCGCGCCCGTTATCGGTTTGCAGAGGACCGGTGGCGTTGCTAGGTACTCCTTTAGCTTAATGAAAGCCGCTTCGCACTCATCAGTCCATGCAAAGCGACTGTTTCTCTTGAGGCACTGGAAATATGGATGCCCCTTCTCTCCCCCGGCAGAAACAAACCTTGAGAGCGCCGCCATCCGCCCTGTCAGCTGTTGCACCTCCTTTACCGACGTCGGACTCCGCATGGCGATGATCGCCGCGCATTTGTCGGGGTTCGCCTCTATCCCCCTTTCTGTGAGCATAAAACCCAAGAACTTACCGGCCTCTACCCCGAAAACACACTTCTCCGGGTTTAACTTGAGGCGATACTTGGATATTGTGACGAACAACTCCTCCAGATCCGTCATATGCTGCGCCCTATCCTGCGACGCCACCACCATGTCGTCGACATAGGCGTACACATTCCTTCCAAGCATGGGCGCCAGGACCTTGTCCATTAACCTCTAGTACGTGGCGCCCGCATTTTTCAGCCCGAAGGGCATCAGCTTATAGCAGTAACTGCAAGTCTCAGTCATGAATGCAGTTTTGTTCTCATCTCTGGGGTGCATCTTGATCTGGTTATACCCTGAGAAGGCGTCCCGGAAACTCAGCACCTTACTGCCGGACGCACTGTCTACCAAGGCGTCGATGCTGGGCAGCGGGTACGAGTCCTTCGGGCATGCCTTATTCAGGTCCGTGAAGTCCATGCACATCCTCCATTTTCCATTCGCCTTTTTCACTAAGACGACATTGGCAAGCCATTCAGGGTATTGAATCTCCCTGATGTGGCCAGCGTTCAACAGCTTTTGCGTTTCGTCCTTCACCACCTGCTGTCGCTCCTCATTGAACTTTCTCCTTCTCTGGCGCACGGGGCGGACCGTGGCATCCATGCTGAGGTGGTGGCACAGGAAATCGGGATCGATGTCGGGCATGTCCGAGGCAGACCATGCGAAGGCATCCAGGTGGCGCGAAATCACTTCTGCCACCCCTTCCTGCTCTTCTGGGCTCAGCGAACTCCCTAACTTGAATGTCTTGCCGCCAATCTCCCTTTCTACGGCGTTAGCCGTTGGCTGTTCCCTACTATCATCCTCGACGGGCGCCGCCTCTTCTACGGGCGCCGCGTCGTCGGGGCCTTCCTCCATAGGCGCATCTGCTTCGGGCATCGCCCTCGCCGGTATGGCCTTATTAGGCGTCGACCCAGCGGGCGTCGCCTCAACCATCGTTGTGTCCGCGCTTGGCGGACGTTCATATACCATGAACACGCCTCTCTTTGTTTTCAGGCTGTTCTCATAGCACTTCCTTGCCTCCTCCTGGTCTGACCTGATGACTATCACCTGACCACTGAGGTCTGGCAGCTTCATCTTCATATAGCGTGTGGAGGACACCGCGTTCAAACGGTTTAACGTCGGCCTGCCCAACAAAATATTGTAGGCGGAGTTGGCGTTCACGACCAGGTACCGGATGCTTTCGGTACGGGAGGCCTCTCCGTCCGTGAACGTAGTCCTCAACTCCAGGTATCCCCGGACTTCCACCTGGTTATCCCCAAACCCATACAGGCACCCCGTGTAGGGACTCAACAGATCGGGGAACAGCCGTAACTTATTAAAGGTCGACAGAAACATGACGTCTGCCGAACTTCCTTGGTCGACAAGCACTCTGTGCACCTTCCTTCCGGCTGTGACGACTGAGATGACAACGGGGTCGTTGTCGTGGGGTACCACATCTCGGAGGTCTCCTCTTGTGAACACGAGATCCGACTCCCACGGCTCCCCCGAGAGTCTCTCTTCGATTGAATTGACCCCCCTCGCGTATTTCTTCCGCTGGGAGGCGGTGGGTCCTCCGCCGGAAAAACCTCCAGCGATGGTGTGGACCTCGCCAAGCACAGGCATCTCGTGTGCTGGTTCTTCCGCCTGCGGCGGCGACAAGGTGGCAGTCGTCGTGGGCTCCGCGACATAATCCTTCAAAAACCCAGTCCTCACCAGCTCATCTAGATGGTAGCCCAACGACAGGCAATTATCAATGTGGTGCCCGAAAGCCTCGTGGAATTCGCACCAAGAGTCTTTACGAGGCCCTAACACCTTGTCGATCTTCGCCGGTCGCCTCAGCCTCTCAGCTATGTTAGGCACGGCGATCAAATCCTTCAACTCGACCACGAAGTTGTACCTCACCGGTCTCGCTCTTTCCCTGGCCGGGCGATCGCCTCCCGCTGGACCCCGGGGCTGGGGCTTTCTGGCCTCGTAGGGGCGTCTCGCCTCTGGCTTCTTTCTTCCCGTCGTGGTCTCATTGACCCTGACGGGTTGAGCTCGCGCCGGTCCCCTCGGGCGTGAGGGTACGACTCTGGTGCGCTTCACACACACCTCCCCTTCAGAAGCAATATGTTCTATCGCCCTACACCGTAGCTCAGCGAAAGTCCTAGGGCGGTTGCGAATGATGGATTCTCCAATAGGACCAGGGCATACGGCTTTCACGAACGCGTACACGATCATAGGCTCCTCTGTCGTTCCATCCTTCACGACCTGGGCCCCGAATCGATTGATGTATTCCTTAAGGGTCTCCCCTTGATATTGCTTCACGTCAAACAAATCGTAGGAGACTGGTGGCGGGGCCTTGTTTGCTAAGTATTGTTCCCTGAACAATCGTGACAGTTGGCGGAAAGATGTGATATGACCGTCTGGAAGGCTGATGAACCAGTCCATAGCCATCCCGGTCAGGGTGCTCATAAAGAGCTTGCACTTGGCGGCGTCAGAACCGCCCACCAGGACCATCTGTGTGTGAAATGCAGCAAGATGCGTCTCTGGGTCCTCCATCCCGGTGAAGATCACCTTGGGGCCTGCGAACGTGTTCGGGATCACGGCATCTAAAATCTCCTGTGAGAAAGGAGTGGAAAACTCCCTTGGTGGGGAATGGTTCTCCATCTCTTCATTCCTCTCATGCAAGGCATCAAGATCTGCCTGCATGCGTTGCTGTTCCAGTTTCGACTCCGCCATATCCTGCTGCAGCCCCCTCATTATCTCCAGGACCTGTTGCATGGATAGTTCTGCTGGGGCTGCGCGTGCTGTACCTCGTCTGGTGGGGGCCATTGTCACTCCAACCTCCTCCAACGTTACAGCAACTTTGTGATGGGACTGATGTTTTATATCGGCCCCACGGTGGGCGCCAAATGTTCCGTCCGGTTGACCGGGACGTCTTCATGCGCGACCTCAACCGTCAGCTAGGGACTCCTTCCCACTGGTTACCTGTGGATTCCTGCAAAAGAGAGGACAAAGAGGCGCCCTAGCGGCCGTTTGCACTCCGACGCTCAAGTCAGCCAGGAAGAAACACCAAAACTGTGCACCTCCGTCTCTGAGCACCGCGTATGGCACTCTGAAGGTGGTAAAGAACTGTGTATATGTGTGTGTGTTTTCTCCCTCAGGCAAAGATCTTTCCCGAGTCCCTTGTCCATAGTCTCAAAGCACGAGCAAGCAACTAGAGAGTTCTGGTGAATTTGCCAAAAGTTCGAACCCTGTTTCCAACATTCTCCGCGCTATTTAAACTACCCAAGCATTTAAAGCGCCTTAACGCGCCTTTAATTGCAAATGTAACGCACTCAATCAGCGTATCTGATTTAGGAAACGTAGCGCATTTAAGACATTGAAACGCTTGGGAGCCATTATAGTACCTGAATGTTCGAAACAGAAACTGTATTGAATGACTTTAATTACCTGGCACCTGACTAGAGGGTGTTTCTATTCTGACATGGTTGTCGTACACGTGGAGGGCCTCACGACGCCATGACCCCATTTGGGGGCGTTTCTACGTGTGAGTCCTCCTGCTTGGGAGTGCTACTGCGCTAGGGGTGACTTTTTGGGTGCCAACTCATGCCCCCAATTATCTAGTCACTTACTTTGAGAGCGTATCTGCCTTCCTCTCGTACCCTGCACCCGGCTACCCTGGGCGTGACCTTCCTCTTGAGTCGTATCTGTCCCAAAGGCGTCTCTGGGGCGGCAGGGGTACTTCACGAGTCGGGCTGCCCTACACTGGTGCTATTACTGTGGCCTTGAAGTCACCTTTTCCTTCTCTTTATCACTGCCCCGGGTTATCGGGACCTGAGGCCTCCCCACGGCGTCGCTCCCTCCATGGTCTTTCCTACCCATGGGTATCGGGGAACGACACTGTGATTGCCTTGCTTTAGTACTGTTTGAGCTGGCGACGCCCTGGTTGGGCGACGCCTTCACCTAGGCGACGCCTTGCCTTGGCGACGCTTCCTCTTGGCGATGCTGGCACTTGGCGTCTCTCCACCTGGGCGACGCCCTACGTTGACTTTGACTCTCCAGGTGATTGTGTTTCCTTATATGTCTTTAATTTCCGCACTATGCATCATTGTCACCTTATTATGTGATTTTCCTTTTTTCCTTTGTAAGTGAACCTTCACACTTACATAACCAGTTGGTTAAGTTCGTGTCCAGTGGGGATCTTCCCTAAGTTTAACCATATATTTGTTAAGAAAATCTCAATCATAAGTCATGTGTCACCTCTAAAATGGAACAATCTAAAATCAACTTACATATATTTTTTTGGGTCTCAATCCGATTTCTTAATCCAAAGTTATGACTATTGTCTTTGTTGGCTGATTTCGAGAAACTTTCATGTTTCATGCGTCTCAATTCAACTTCGTAATCAAAAGTCATGAACGTTTAATTCCTTGGCTGATTATGAGCAACTTTCATATCTATGCGTCTTAATCCAACTTATCTGCAAAAGTTACTACCATTCGATGATTTCTAGCAACTTTCATTTTTTAAGGGTCCTAATTCGACCTCTCTTCCAAAAGTTATGATCCTTTGCTTTGTTGTTCATTTTTTATGCATTTGAATACGACTTCTCCATGAAAGTTATGAAAGTTTATTTCCATGCTTGCTTTCGTGTAACTTTCATTTTTACGTCTCAATCCAATTTCTCTGCAAAAAGTTACGACTATTTGCTTTTGGCCTGGTTTTCAGAAACTTTATGCATCTCAAACCGACTTCTTAATTAAAATTTATGATCATTTACTTTGTTAATTGATTTCGTGCAACTTTCATTTTTCATTCACCTCAAAAGGACTTCTCTATAAAAAAAATATGACAGTTTATATTGTTGCTTGATTTCAAGCAACTTATCAATTTTTACGTGTGTCAATCCGACTTCTTAATCCAATTTTAATGATTGTTGTCTTCGTTGGCTGATTTAGAGAAACTTCTATTTTGTATGCGTCTCAATCCGAGTTCTTAATCATAAGTTATGAACGGTTATTTCATTGGCTGATTTTGAACAACATTCATTTTTCATGTTGCTCAATCTAACTACTTAACAAACAGTTATGATCGATTGCTTCGTTTCTTGATTTTGAGCAACTTTCATTTTGTATGCCTATCAATCGGACCTCTCTATCAAAAGTTATGATGGTTTATTTCGTGGCTTTATTTTGAGAAACATTCCTTTTTTTATGCGTCTAAAATCGACTTCTCATTCATAAGTTATAATCATTTGCTTCATTTGTTGATCTCGAGGAACTTTAATTTTTTATGCGTCTCAATCCAACTTCTCTGCAAGAAGTTCTAACTATTTGCTTCGTTGTTTGATTTTGAGCAAGTTTCATTTTTTATGCCTCTCAATCGAACTTCTTAATCAAAAGTTATAAAAAGATTTCTTTGTTATTGTACCGGCCGGGTCATCAGGTATGATGACATGGACAAGAGAAGGGTAGGTGGTCAAGAAGTCAACGTAGTCGCCGCATGTAGAAGCGGCGTTCTGCAGTGTACGTAATCGGTTCTCGCCGAGACGTGTCACTATCCGAAAGAAAGACATCGCCTAGGCGGACATACCCTAAGTAAGACATCGCCTAAGCGGACATCGCCTAAGTAAGACATCGCCCGAAGAGTCAACCCGCATGACATAAGCATTTCACAGAAAGGGGGGCCCACACGATGGGATAACCCTAAGTTGGGTGGCGGCACTATGGGTCCCTCCGCACAGAATAAACGATCAAGTCAAAAGGGCACGTGACAATGGCCACGTGCTCATTAAAGATCTTCAAGGAAGGCTGCATGCATGACATGTGATTAATTAGGGCACCTAAATAGTATGATGGCACGAGAGATACAACGCTCAAGTTAGAACCCAAGCGGCCACAAGGTTATTCATTGCACTCTAGATAAGGGAAGTCCATGTGCCAGATACGCTCAGATCCTAGGAGTAGCGGCGCAAGGACCTTCTCCAAGGAACCCTAGATAATAGCAGCAGTACAAAGGTAAACCCTAGTTTCCACCTATATAAAAGGCACGAAGAAGCCCTAGTAAGGTACGCTTTTCAAAGTTACACGAGTTTTAACCTAGTTCTCAGATAGACATACAGAGCACAAACCCTAATTGTTCTTGACGGCGCATCCGCTGAGAGCACAAGGCAATTAGGGCAACACAGTTTTCGCCACACAGTTTCAGTCATTGAGATGATTATATAGTTTATAGTTACTTTGGTGTTTCTCACTAGCTGACTTGATCGTCGAAGTGCAAACGGCCGCGAGGGCGCCCCTTTGTTCTTCTTTTTTCAGGTACTCACAGACGAGGCAGAACGAAGGTGCCCTAGGTCGTTAGGACAAGCCACGCATAAAGACGACCCAGGTCAACCGGCTAGAACATCTGGCGCCCACCGTGGGGCCGATATAAACATCGGTTCCACCACACAAGCTTTCAATTCTAGTTTCCAACACTCAGATAAGTCGAGAGGATCCCCAGAGAGCCATGACCACCCGACCAGCACGCGCTAGGAGTGAAGAGATGACCCTACAGCAACTCATGGGCATGGTGCACGGGTTGCAAGACGCAGTGGCAGCCTCGAAAGTGGAACAGGAGCGCATGCAGGCGGACCTGACAGCCTCTCAAGCAAGAAGCGACGAACTCCACCGCACCAACGAGGAGTTACGCCATAGATGGCGTAGCAGAGACGAGTCGGAGGCTACATCCCCACCCAGGGAATTCACTACGCCATTTTCACAGGCAATCTTGGAGATAGCAATTCCCAATACGTTCATGGGACCCAAAGCGACCTTCACGGGAGTGGAGGATCCTGAAGCACACCTCACGGCATTCCACACACAGATGTTGCTGGTAGGCGGTTCAGACGCCGTTAGGTCCAAGCTTTTTATGAGCACCTTAACGGGGATGGCTATGGATTGGTTTATCAGCCTCCCAGAGGGCCACATCACGTCCTTCGCCCAACTTTCACAACTATTTAGAGAGCAGTATCTGGCCAACAGAACTCCCGCCCCAGTCTCGTACGATCTCTTCGACGTCAAGCAATTCCAAGGCGAAACCCTAAAAGAATACATAAGCCGCTTCGGGGCACAGGTAGTGAAAGTAGGCACCAAGGAGGAACCCATGATTGTGTACGCGTTCAGGAAGGGGGTGCGTCCCGGATCTTTCAGTAAAACGCTTAATCGCAGTCGCCCCAAAACCTTCGCCGAAATAAGGCGACAGGCGGTAGAGCATATTGCCTCGGAAGGTGAAACGTACGACAAGTGCGCGACCGCTGCGCCAGCGCGTCCCAAGGCACAGATACGCACGCAACCCGTTCGGGTTCACCAAGCCTCACGGAGAGAAAACACTTAGACAGGAAGCGCGCTTACGAGCCACGGAGGACCCAACCTAAGGGTCGAGTAGAGGAAGGAAGAGAAGGAAGCGGGCCACCGAGGCACAACTTTGTGATGGAACTCAAAGATCTGATTGCGGTGCCCAGCATTGCCAACTGGTTGAGGCCACCGGTAAAATCTGACAGGGTGCTGGGACCTCGCAAGGAGTCATGGTGCGAATTCCACGAAGCATTCGGGCACCATATTAACAACTGTTTGGCGCTTGGCTATCAGTTGGATGAGCTCGTGAAGAATGGTTTCCTGAAGGATTACTTGATGGAGAAGCAGGCGGGACGATCGTCAGGCTCGCAACCGGAGGGCGGTGAGGGACAGCAGCACGAGGCGCCCGTTCTCGGCAAAATCTACACCATAGCTGGTGGATTCTCGGGTGGCGGGTGTACTGCATCACAACGTAAAAGGTATGCGAGGTCCGTGATGTCAGTGGAAGTTTTTGAGGACCACTCGCCCGATGTGGACATCACGTTCACTAAGGAAGACCTCAGGGATGTTGTGCCGCACGACAACGATCCCATTGTGATCTCGCTTGTTACGGCAGGGAGGACGGTTCATCGGGTCTTGGTCGACCAAGGAAGCTCGGCAGATGTCAGTGGAAGTTTTTGAGGACCACTCGCCCGATGTGGACATCACGTTCACTAAGGAAGACCTCAGGGATGTTGTGCCGCACGACAACGATCCCATTGTGATCTCGCTTGTTACGGCAGGGAGGACGGTTCATCGGGTCTTGGTCGACCAAGGAAGCTCGGCAGATGTGATGTTCTGGCCGACCTTCGAAAGGCTACAGTTACCTACAGACCAGCTGAGGCCATATGGGGGCTGCTTATACGGTTTTGCGGGTGATCAAGTCGAAGTCAGGGGATACATTGAGTTAAGAACAACGTTCACAGATGGGGCTGCTTCGCGCACGGAGAAAATCAAATACCTTGTCGTGAACGCCCCCTCAGCATATAATATCCTATTGGGAAGGCCAACACTTAATAGGATAGGAGTTGTACCCTCCACGAGGCACATGAAGGTCAAATTACCTTCAATGGAAGGGGTGATCGTCACCATCCGATCTAGCCAAGAGGAGGCGAAGAAATGCTACGAAAACAGCCTCAAGAACAGGCGATCAGTGTGCCATGTGACCACAACACCACCTCTTGGTGCAGAGACTGAGCATAAAAACGGACGAGCTGTGGATGCAGCGTCAGAGGGGGCGCCGAGGGCGACGTAGTTATGGATGTGGCGTTAGAGGCAGCCACCAAGGGCGACGTGACCATGGAGGATGTCGAGGCGAGGTCTGAGAGCGACGCTCGAGTAGAGGAGGAAAACTGCCCGGAAACCGCCAGGGAGTCAAGCATTGTGAGAGCATTGCTCGCTAGCGAGAAGAGGCCTCGGCCAGTTGGAGATTGGCTCGAAAGGGAGATCAGCGGCAAAACTTTTAAGTTGGGAAAGACGTTAGATGGCGAGACGCAGGATCAGATCGCCAAGGTGATAGGCAGGCATCTAGACGCATTCGCGTGGTCTGCCTCGGATATGCCGGGAATTGACCCCGATTTCTTGTGTCATCGTTTAGCAATGGACCCTCAAGTCAAGCCAGTCCGATAAAGAATAAGGAAATTCAATGAAGAAAGGAGACATGCGATCAGAGATGAAACGCAGAAACTCCTCGAGGCAGGCCACATCAAGGAGATACAGTATCCGGAATGGCTCGCCAATGTTGTATTGGTGAAGAAGAGCAATGGGAAATGGCGAATGTGTGTCGATTTCACAGATCTGAACAAAGCCTGTCCAAAGGATTCCTATCCTTTGCCAAGTATAGACGCCCTGGTGGACAGTGCAGCAGGGTATAAGTTGTTAAGTTTCTTGGACGCATTCTCAGGGTACAACCAAATTAAGATGCACCCCATGGATGAAGAAAAAACTGCCTTCATGACGGAGAAGTCGTGCTATTGCTACAAGGTGATGCCCTTTGGGCTGAAGAATGCGGGGGCCATGTACCAGAGGCTGATGGATAAAGTGCTTGCACCAATGCTTGGGAGGAACGTGCAAGCTTACGTTGATGATATGGTCGTAACATCCCTGGAATAAAACCAACATATTGCTGATTTGGAGGAGATGTTCGTTACGATAGCCAAATATAAACTGAAGTTGAACCCTGAGAAGTGCATTTTCGGTGTGGAAGCGGGAAAGTTCTTAGGTTTTCTCTTGACCGAAAGAGGAATTGAAGCAAATCCTGATAAGTGTGCGGCCATCTTGGCGATGAGGAGCCCTGCTACTGTTAAGGAGATGCAGCAGCTTACAGGTCGGATGGCCGCCCTGTCGCGATTCGTGTCTGCTAGTGGAGAGAGGGGCCACCCGTATTTCCAGTGCTTGAAAAGGAATAATAGGTTTGTCTGGACGAAGGAGTGTGAAGAGGCTTTCGTGAAGCTCAAGGAGTACTTGGCGAGCCCGCCGGTTCTGTGCAAACCTCAAATGGGAGCGCCCCTTAGGTTATACTTCGCCGTAACCGAGAAGGCGTTGAGTGCGGTGCTCGTCCAGGATCAAGATCAAGTTCAGAAATCCGTTTATTTTGTTAGCAAGGTGTTGCAGGGCCCAGAAGTGAGATATCAGGCTTTGGAGAAAGCAGCGCTGGCAGTGGTGTTTTCGGCAAGGAGGTTGCGCCATTACTTCTAGAGCTTTACAGTGTTGGTGATGACCGACTTACCCATCTAGAAGGTTCTGAAGAAACTAGATGTGGCTTGGAGAATGGTAAAATGGGCGGTAGAGTTGTCAGAGTTCGACATCAAGTATGAGCCCCGGGGACCGATCAAGGGGCAAATCTTCGCTGACTTCGTGGTCGAGCTATCTTCTGAAACAGTGCAGAACGCCGGAGATGGTTTTCGTTGGGTGCTCTCGGTGGATGGGTCCTCTAACCAGTTGGGTAGTGGGGCCGGGATTATTTTGGAAGGACCCAACGGCGTGTTGATAGAGCAGTCCCTAAGGTTTGCCTTTAAAGCCAACAATAATCAAGCGGAATATGAGGCTTTGATCGCTGGTATCTTGTTGGCAAAGGAGATGGGAGCAAGGGTGCTGATGGCCAAGAGCGATTCATTGTTGATCACGGGCCAAGTAACTGGCGAGTTCCAGGCTAAGGATCCGCAGATGGCAGCTTATCTGGAGTATGTGCAGGAGTTGAGGAGGTCTTTTGTTTTGTTCGAAGTAGTGCATGTGCCAAGAGAGCAGAACGCCCGAGCTGACTTGCTAGCCAAGCTCGCCAGTTCGGGCAAGGGGGACAGGCAGAGGACTGTCATACAAGAAACCCTGAAGACACCTCGAGCGTTCGTGACGGACCACCAAGTTCTCCAAGTTTGCAAGTCAATGGAAGGGATGGCGAGGGGTCATAAGTCTTTAACTCAGGAGACCTTGAGGACACCAAGGGTTAGAGCGTATCCAGTGGGAGAGACAAAGATGACACAAGTTTGCGCTGTCCACGAGCCAGACACATGGATAACGCCATACCAGCGCTACCTGGCAGATGGCGTACTCCCAATGGACCCGATGGAAGCTAGGAAGGTAAAAAAGAACTCCAGCAAGTTCACCCTCATCGATGGCGAGTTGTACAGGTTTGGGTTCACACACCCCCTTTTAGTATGTGTGCATGGAGAGAAGTGCACGAGAATTATGGCCGAGCTCCATGAAGGGATTTGTGGGAGTCACATCGGAGGTCGAGCCTTGGCGACGAGAACTATCCGTGCAGGTTATTATTAGCCGACAATGAGGGAAGACTGCAAGAGATATGCCCAGCGTTGCAAGCAGTGTCAGCAGCACGCCGATTGGCACAAGGCACCCCCGGAAGAGCTAAAGTCAATCTACAGCCCCTGGCCTTTCCACACATGGGGAATCGATATTCTGGGACCCTTCCCGTTGGCGATTAGGCAGATGAAGTATTTGGTTGTGGCAATCGAATACTTCACGAAGTGGATTGAAGCAGAACCAGTAGCCCAGATCACCGCGCACAAGATTCAGAATTTCGTATGGAAGAATATTGTGTGTCGTTTCGGTGTGCCCAAGCGTTTGGTATCAGATAACGGGACTCAGTTCGCGAGTCACCTGTTGAAGAAGCTGTGCGAGGATATTGGAACACAACAGGTGTTCGCTTCTGTGGAGCACCCACAAACGAATGGGCAGGTGGATTCAGCTAATCGGGTTTTACTAAGAGGTTTGAAGAGGAGATTGGAGAAGGCCAAAGGATCTTGGGCTGAGGAAGTTCCCCGTATAATATGGGCATATCATACCACTGAGCAATCAGGAACCCACGAAACCCCGTTTAGTTTGGTGTACGGGTGCGATGCAATGATCCCAGTTGAAATCCAGGAAAGCTCGTCGAGATTCCAGAACTTCGTGGCGGAAGACTCGAATGCAGAAAGGAGAATGAACTTAGATTTGCTGGATGAGGTCAGGGAGGAAGCAAGGGTGAAGGCTGAAGCAATAAAGAGAAGAGTTGAGCGCAAGTACAATTCTAGGGCGAGGCCAAGGGAATTCAGAGATGGCGACCTGGTGATGAGGAAGGCCCACTTGTACGAGATGCAGAACAAATTGTCACCCAAATGGACAGGACCGTTTAGAATAACTCAAGCACTCGGGAATGGCGCCTACCATTTGGAAACGCTGGAAGGAGGGGCGATTCCTCGCACTTGGAACGCTACCCATCTCAAGTTTTATTACAGTTAAAACATAGTTAACTTGAACAGTTAAGTGAAAATAGTTTTTCAAGGTGGCGCTCTTTTTCCCTAAGGAGGGTTTTTTCATGAGGCCACCCAATAAAGAAAGTTCGAGTCTATCAAGTTTCCCAAGTTGTTTAAATAAGCATGCTCACCCCTTTTAAGTTTTCCAAATTTAGCGCAAAATTAAAGCCTCATCGCCACTTGGCGATCGGGGACAAACAAGTTAAGTTGTAAATCCTCATCGCCAGTTGGCGATCGAAGGTGAAAGATAAGTTTTAAGTCCTCATCGCTGCTTGGCGATTGGAGGCACAAGTTAAGTTGTAAACCCTCATCGCCAGTTGGCGATCGGAGGTGAAAGATAAGGTTTAAGTCCTCATCGCTGCTTGCCGATTGGAGGCACAAGTTAAGTTGTAAACCCTCATCGCCAGTTGGCGATCGGAGGTGAAATATAAGCTTTAAGTCCTCATCGCCGAGCGGCGATCAGAGGCACTAGTATAAAGATTTTAAGACCTCATCGCCACCTGGCGATCGGAGGCAAAGGTATAAAGTTTTTAAGTCCTCGTCGGCACCTAGCGATCGGAAGCACAACTATAAAGTTTTTAAATCCTTGTCACCACCCGGCAATCGGAGGTGAAAGTTAAGTTTTAAGCCCTACTCGTCAAGAACGAGTTTAGGCGAGAACAGATCAAAAGTCTTACTCGTCAAGAACGAGTTTAGGCGAGAACAGATCAAAAGTCCTACTCGTCAAGAACGAGTTTAGGCGAGAACAGATCAGAAGTCCTACTCGCCAAGAACGAGTATAGGCGAGAGTTCAGGGCAAGATGACAGGTATGTCCAGTATGAGTTAAAATCCGGGCGCCTAGTCCTTGAGCAGGGGTTAAGGGATTCCTTCGGGACGCCCCCTCCTCAAGTATGAATAGCTAGCCCCGGTACCAGAGAAAGTCCTCCTTACCCCCGAGTGAGTTCAGGCAAGATACCAGTATGAGTTAAAATCCGGGCGCCTAGTCCTTGAGCAGGGGTTAAGGGATTCCTTCGGGACGCCCCGTCCTCAAGTATGAATAGCTAGCCCCGGTACCAGAGAAAGTCTTCCTTACCCCCGAGTGAGTTCAGGCAAGATAAGATTAAAAGTCCTCAGTGCATCCAGGGAAAAGGTAGCCCCTGGGCAAGTTGAGGCACCAGAGATAAATCCTCCTCGCCCTCGAGCGAAGCTGAGGTCAGTTAATAGTTATCAAAAAAAGTCCTCCTCACCCTCGAGTGAGTTCAGGCAAGAACAGAATACAAGACCTATTTGCTAGGCCAGAACAGAATACAAGATCTCTTTGCTTAAGCAAATTGAGGCACCAGGAAAAGTCCTCCTCACCCTCGAGTGAGTTCAGGCAAGAACAGGATGCAAGACCTCTTTGCTTAAGCAAATTGAGGCAAGTTCGAAAGTCCTCAGTGCAGAACCAGGCCAACAAAGTTTTAGGCGACGACCTAGAAATACACATGTCACTTGGCAGATCAGGCAAGCGAGATTTCAGATGCTAAAAATAACTCCCGCCTACTGCTCAGTAAGTAATTTCGTGCCAAATGTTATTCCTATAGACTAACGTTTGTTTAAGATAAGTTGATTGCCAGAAAATTAAGCATCAGTTTGTGCTAAGTTAATTGGATTAAGTGAAAGCCCACCAAGTTATTCAGTGATCGCACAGCAGATAAAAGAGAAACCATGTGCATATGTTAAAGCGGTTCGAATAAAAAGGGAGTCATTACAAACAGTTTCGTTGCACATAAACAGGGGTTGAATATATAGGTCTTTCAGAATGTTTCAAAACAAAGCGGCAAATGGAAATGTTAATCTGAAGGTAAAATTTTTCCATCTACCACTTCATGGAAAATCGAGAACTGAGAAAGGTCCAAGTCAGGGTAAGCACAAGCAAACTGCTCCAAGGTCGCGCCAAACCCGGAAGTCAGAACATTTGCAGCACTGAGGTCGAGTTTTTCAATTTGTTTCTTCAGCTTTTCGTTCTACTCAAGCGCCTGGGCAAGCTTTGCTGCAGTCTCGCTCAGTTCCTTGGCTTTTTGATCCTTGGCGGTTTCGCTTTTGCCCAGCAGGTCCTCCCTCTCAATTGATTTGGCCTCGAGCTCATCCACGTAGGCCTTTTTAGCCTTAAGGATCTCCTCCAGGTCCGCTATCTTCTCCTGCTAATGCACGAGTCTGCCCTCGAGTTCGGTGACCTCTAAGAGCTTGACGTTGAGCTTTTTGTCTAGCTCAACGCTGTTTTTACGTTCGCTCCGCAACTCGTCCTTCAGAGCATTCTCTAACCGCGAAAACTCCAATCCCCGCATCGTAAGATCAAGCTTAAGTTGTTGGACTTGGTCCTTCACAGCACCGGTTTCGGATTCATACTGGTTCAAGGAGTCCCTTAAAGCCTCACCCATCATCTGGTAAAGGCGCCTCTCTACGCACTCAGTAGTCATAGCGTTAAGATGAACAGCGTGGGCTTTCAAGACCTCCTCGACAAGGGCTGGAAGAGCAGGGATTAGGAGAGGGGTTGAGGGTTGGTTCTCACCACCACCCTCACAAGTGGGAACGACCAGGGAAGCGTCAGGGCGTGGCGACGATACGTTTGGCTCCACTACAGGTTGGGGAGACCACTGAATATCCACAGCCTGCTCCAAAACGCCTCCAGCAGCTGAAGTATTCGATGGCAGAGCGTCCCCAGCACTCTCAAAAGGTGTGGAGGCGCTGGGGGGATTCTCTGCGTAATCTGGGCCTGTACTCTCAATTGCGGGCAGCTCAGCGACGGTTGCCCTGTTCCTTTTACAGATGAGTCCATCTTCAGTACTCTCGTCATCCTCCTCATCCGACACCATTGTGGGATTCTTCCTCTTGGCCCTCTTTGGTGGCAGTTTCTTTCTCGCAGGGGCAGGAGGGGCTACGAGGGAAGATGAGCCCACAGGAGGAAGCTCGCCTCGAGCAACGGCGGCTTCCGCTACAGAATTCGGGACGGTTTGAGAACCCGCGGCGAGTTTGTGGCGCTTGGCTATAGAACTCAGTCTGGCCATATGATCTTTCCCCAACATTGTATCTGCACAAAGAGATCAATGTTTGCACATTAGTTCAGTTTCAGGTAAATGGGTAATACAGGAATCGAGCGGCCAAGAATAAACACAGGGCAGTATAACACAAATAAGTTCGATAAAGTGTAAAGCAGACTTGGCACGGGAAGAGAAACCCAGATAAAAAGGAGGGCAGACCTATGTGAAAATCCAGTTGACTCTCATGGAATTCGAACTTGATGATTGAAGGGGTGGCCAAGGTGGTATTGGTAGAGGCAACTTCTTTCTAGAAGTTGCACAAATCTCTATCAAGTTCCCCCATCTTCTCCGGACTCCTAGCTTTCCGAAAGTTATCCTTGGGGTCCATTTTTCCCTTGTTAACCCAGTACAAGGGGAACCCATCGAGAAGCGTAGGATCCTGATCATTACAGCAAACACGAACAAACTTACCCTTCCAATCCTTATAAGATTGTTGGAAGATGGAAAGGATGGATCTCCCAGCAATCCCATTGAGGCTTACCCATAGGCGATCCCCTGGGTTCTTAGCCTCGAACAGAAATAAGAACACATCTACAGAGGCTGGATGGCCCAGGTGTGCACAAACAATTTGGTATGCCCTGACAAACGCCCAGCCGTTGGGATGCAGCTGAGCGGGGGCAATATCGAGTTCAGTCAGGAGCTCCCTCTCAAAGCGAGTGAGAGGGAACCTGAGCCTAACCTTCTTGAACACGATTGCATAGATAAAGCAGGAAGGGTGGCCGTCATTGCCATCATTATCGGTGCAGACAGGTTCCTCAGGGAGGCAAGGACGAATAACAAGCTTGTTGTCATGCTCCTTATGAAAGGTGAGGTGGGTCTTATCTCTCAGGCGAAGAATATCGACCTCAGAGTTAATCAAGGAAGTCTCATTCAGCAAAGCTGGAGGAGCCCATGGGTACAACAGTTTGTAATCAGGAATGGGGCGTGCGGTGGCACTGGTTTGTGGGGGAGTTGATTGCGATTGGTTAGGACGAGAGGGCGCAGGCCTCTGAGCCCGGTTTGAAAGGATTGCGGGATCCCTAGGTGGGTTACGAGATGTGGGGGGATTTCCTAACGAATGTTGTTTGCGAGATTTTGGAGGAGGGTTTCGAGAGGGGACAAGATTGGTTGGTGTGGCCCTTGTACGAGCCATCGAAAACTGCAGGAAAGATGAAAAGAGAATGAGAAAAGGAAAGCGGAGGGTGGATAAAAAGAATGATTTGATTCGAAAACGAAAAGGGAAATCAGCATGAACAAAGGGGGTCGCAGAAAGGAAAAGAAAAACCTAAAACACAGGAAGAAGCAAAACAGAGAACAAACAACCCACAACGTATGCTCTAGGCAGTCAATGGATGATGAAAACCGATTAAAATGCGGTAAACACTAGCGTGAATGACAAAAGAGTTACCTTTTGATGATCGACGGAGTGCGCAGAGGAACAGTGATTGGGGACTCAAAGCGTTCACCAGAGCGTATCGAAAGTTCGAAGAAGAAAGATGATGGAACAGTGGAGTAGCGTGAGAATTTTTAGAGTTTTGAATGTTACAAGAAGCGCAAACGACACGAAATAATGACCGTCGATGAATCCACGTGTCAGTTAATGGGCGGGGGGTTGGTGAAGTGTCAAATCAGTAACCAGCGTGGGCATTAGCGCGCGAAGCCACGTAGATCGCAGAAGTTTAACTTATCCTCCTCGAGTCATCAAGGGCGATGACGTGATCAGGTGGTGCGAAGGGGCGGTCTGCAATGTACACGACCGCCGACGGGGTCGTCGCCGAACGAAAGACCAGGCGGTCTGACATCGCTGCAAGCAGCACATCGCCAACATCGCCAGCCTTCCCAACAAGCTCGGGGCGATAATGCTGAAGATTCAAATCACAAAGGCGAAGGTCGGACAAAACCATAAACGAGACAATCAGAAGCAGGACGTTTAAGGGATGGGAAACAAACAAAGGTTATCTAAAGAATTCACGCCAAGCATAAAGGCAATATCAAGAGTAAAGCGCAGGGCAAAGAACGCAAGCATGCAGAATAAATTGAACAGCATTCGACATAAAGAAAAACGTAGAGCCAATGTTAGGGTTACAGACGAAATTTGTAACATTTGCAAGATGGAATCATGGTCCTATACACATCCTAATATCTGCACAAAAAGCGAGAACTCATCACGCATCAGTGGCTCCCAGGCCTCGAGCAGTACGACGAAATGACCCCGTCTCCGAACCGCAAAGCCCGAGTTAGAAGCGTCCTCTGATGATCGTTTATCTTTGAACCTACGTGAAAGAAAGGAGTAAAGTATAGTAAGAGACATACGTGAAACAAAGTATTTCTAAGCAAAATCATACAAGAGATCCAACAAGAAGTGGGAAGGTCATGAGAAAAGCCTCACGCACATATATATCTTCCCAGAAGCTCGGCATTATACTCCAAGCTTATTAAAGCAGCCGCATCAAATCCTCCAACACCCGCCAGGATCTTGCAAGCTTCCTGATCCCTTGGAGACAGTTTCTTAAGGGGTTTAGATTGGCGTCCTTTGTCCAGTACAAAGGAAAGCCGTCCAGAGCAGAAGGCATCAAGCTGGAACAGCATACCTTAAAGAACCTGCCTTTCCACCCTGTGAAGGCTTGCTGAAAAGGAGTCAAAAGAATCCTACCAGGGACATTGCTAAGAGTTACCCAAAGATTGTTTCTCTGCCTCTTCACCTCAAAGAAGTGAAGAAAAATATCCACAGAAGGCGTACATCCAAGGAAGCCAAACAAAATGTCAAAGGCCTTCACGAAGGTCCAACTGTTAGGGTACAGTTGGGCTGGAGCGGTGTTCATCTCCGTTAACAGCTCCCTCTCGAACCTGGGAAAGGGAAGGCGTACGCCGATGCACTTAAAGACTACTTGATAAAAATAGAAAAAGGGGACCCCGTTATTGGATCGTTCATCCCCACACACCGGCTCCCCCATGGAACAAGGGAGCACGACGATGTCATCATCGTGCCTCTTTGCGAAGGCACGATGGTCATAGGAACACGCTTCCCCCACGTGTTCCCTCAAGGCCCTAGTAGAAAGTAAGCAAGAATACTCGTCAAGGAGTTCACTCGAAGCCCATGGATAAAGATCCTTGTGACTCACTCGGGAGGAAGAAGGGTTGGTGGACATTTTAGTATGTGCTGGCAGTGAGGAAACTGGAGGTCAAGGGTTCAGCAACGCAATAGAAGGAAAGGTCGCAAAGAAAGAACATGGAACAAGGAGTTCTTGGGAAGAAGATGAATAGTGCAAGAAAGATGCGAAAGAAGTAGAGTCAGTAAGTTGAGATGCGGGGTTTTCAAGATTCAAGCATCACGATTGAAGCGGTAAAGGACGTTAAAGTAAGCGCCTTATGATTGGGCCACGTGTCGCGAGGTAAAGGTACGAATTAAAGTGCCATCCGTCTCACTAAGAGAATATCACATCGTCAGAGTCCTTGAGGGTACGTTGCGCAGGCGATGCAGAAATGTCACGTCAATCGGTCGGAGGATGACATGTCATTAAAACGCCGCAAGAGCAGCAGGGGGCAAGCTTTAGTCTTTTTGCTGAAAACAAGTTATCAGCTCAAGACTGGGGGGCTTGTGTACCGGCCGGGTCATCACGTATGATGGCGTGGACAAGAGAAGGGTAGGTGGTCAAGAAGTCAACGTAGTCGCCGCATGTAGAAGCGGCGTTCTGCAGTGTACGTAATCGGTTCTCGCCGAGACGTGTCACTATCCGAAAGAAAGACATCGCCTAAGTGGACATCGCCTAAGTAAGACATCGCTTAAGCGGACATCGCCTAAGTAAGACATCGCCCGAAGAGTCAACCCGCATGACATAAGCATTTCACAGAAAGGGGGGCCCACACGATGGGATAACCCTAAGTTGGGTGGCGGCACTGTGGGTCCCTCCGCACAGAATAAACGATCAAGTCAAAAGGGCACGTCACAATGCCCACGTGCTCATTAAAGATCTTCAAGGAAGGCTGCATGCATGACACGTGATTAATTAGGGCACCTAAATAGTATGATGCCACAAGAGATACGGCGCTCAAGCTAGAACCCAAGCGGCCACAAGGTTATTCATTGCACTCTAGATAAGGGAAGTCCATGTGCCAGATACGCTTAGATCCTAGGAGTAGCGGCGCAAGGACCTTCTCCAAGGAACCCTAGATAATAGCAGCAGTACAAAGGTAAACCCTAGTTTCCACCTATATAAAGGGCACGAAGAAGCCCTAGTAAGGTACGCTTTTCAGAGTTACACGAGTTTTAACCTAGTTCTCAGATAGACATACAGAGCACAAACCCTAATTGTTCTTGACGGCGCATCCGCTGAGAGCACAAGGCAATTAGGGCAACACAGTTTTAGCCACACAGTTTCAGTCATTGAGATTATTATACAGTTTCTAGTTACTTTGGTGTTTCTCGCTAGCTGACTTGATCGTCGGAGTGCAAACGGCCGCGAGGGCACCCCTTTGTTCTTCTTTTTTCAGGTACTCACAGACGAGGCAGAACGAAGGTGACCTAGCTCGTTAGGACAAGCCACGCATAAAGACGACCCAGGTCAACCGGCTAGAACAGTTATAAAAGTTTTCTTAATCAAAACTTTGATTTTTTATGCATATCAAAACAACTTTGACAATTTAATTTGTTGGTTGATTTTGAGCAACTTTCATTTTTATGAGTCTCAATCCGATTTCTTAATCCAAAGTTATGACTGTTGTCTTCGTTGGCTGATTTCGAGAAACTTTCATTTTTTATGCATCTAAATTCGACTTCTTAAGCAAAAGTTATGAACGTTTAATTTGTTGGTTGATTTCGAGCAACTTTCGCATCTATGCGTCTCAATCCAACTTCTCTGCAAAAGTTACTACAGTTCGATGATTTGGAGCAACTTTCATTTTTTAAGGGTCTTAATTCGACTTTTCTGCCAAAAGTTATGATCGTTTTCTGTTCCTGGCGGTTGACTCCAACAACTTCTTTGGCCCTTTGATCTTGCCTGAGAATCGTGCCTTCTTGATCAAGAAACTTCTGACCTGCAAAGACAAAGGGGCGCCCTAGCGGCCGTTTGCACTCCAACGCTCAAGTCAATATTAGGGAAAAGAAACACCAAGTGTGTATATTAGCTTCAGTCTTAGAAACTGTGTACCTTGTTAGGGTTCTTGGCACCCTTTATATAGGATGAAACTAGGGTTTACCTTTGTGTTGTTACCCTCATCTAGGGTTCCTTGGAAAATTTCCCTGCGCCGCTATTTAGGTAATCTTAGCGTATTTGGCACATGGAACCTTCCTTAACTGGAATGCAATGAATAATAGAGTGGCCGCTTGTGTACCAACTTGTGCACCTATTCTCTAGTGCCATATGCTTTGTGGGTGCCCTAAGTATTCACGTGCCATGCATACAACTTTTCTAGAAACCCTAACCCTAATAGGCTTTAACGCCTCCCAGGATTATCCTCACGTGCTGCGCCTTCATGCGTCATACACACCATGTGCATGAATCCCTCGTGACTTAGGCTTTCCACATATTACATGCCTTTAACTTGTCAACTTATCGTAACTCTTAGGCCCACCTTTCGTAGCATTTTACAACGTTCAGAAGACCAATGCCCGACCTTCTCCCTCCGTTGTGAGGTCCGATATCGATCTCCAACATCGGCTTAGGATACCAACGTCCAAAGACTAACCTAATCCCTTGGTAAATGCGTCTGGGGTCCACCTCGTAGCCCCCTTCCATTACCAAGCATCGGTGCTCAATCTCTGAGGTCAGCCTCCGGGTCAATGACTGAGGACTGGTCGGGACATTTTCTTTGTTGCCTAACTTCGTGTAACGTTCATTTTTTATGCGCATCAATACGACTTCTTCGTGAAAAGTTACGATAGTTTACTGTTTCATTAGTTGCCTAATTTCGAGCAACTTTCATAATCGAAAGTTATGATCGTTTGCTTTGTTCGCTGATTTCGAGCAACTTTCATTTTTCATTTGTTTGAGATGACTTCCCTATAAAAAAATATGACAGTTTATTTCGTTTCTTGATTTCGAGCAAATTTCATTTTGTAAAAGTCTCAATTGGAATTCTTAATCCAATGTTAATGACTGTTGTCTTCGTTCGTTGATTCCGAGAAACTTCCATTGTTTATGCATCTCAATCCGACTTCTTAATCAAAAGTTATGATCGTTTGCTTTGTTGCCTGACTTTGTGTAACTTTCATTTTCTATGCGTCTTAATCCAACCTCTTTGCAACAAGTTCTGATTGTTTGCTTCGTGGTCTAATTTTGAGGAACTTTTACTTTTTAAGCGTCTCAAACTGACTTCTTAATCAAAAGTTATGATCGTTTGCTTTGTTAGATGATTTCAAGCAGCTTTCGTTTTTTATTCGTCTCAAAGAACTTCTCTATAAAAAAATATGATAGTTTATTTCGGTTCTTGATTTCGAGCATATTTCATGTTGTACAAGTCTCAATTTGTCTTCTTAATCCAATGTTAATGACTGTTGTCTTCGTTGGTTGATTTCGAGAAACTTCCATTGTTTATGCATCTCAATCCGAATAAGAAAGTAAAGCTTGCAGCAATTTGAAGAAAAAACACTCTAAGCACTCAAAGAAAAATTTTCTTCCCTTAACCAAGGTCTTTCTTGTGGTTGAAAAACTCTCAAGTGAAAGATGTCAAAGCCTCAACACTTGCTCAAGGTAAATTCACCACAAAACTTGAGGAAAGAAAGAAAAGACAAACAAGAAAAGCTTAAACAAGGAAAAGGCTAAACCAAATTTGAGTCAAGAGATTATGACAAAACTTTTGAAAAAGATGACAAGCAAGAAAAGGCACACAAAAGGACTCTAAGATACTTACTAAACTTTTAACTATGAAACTTTTCCTTAGAACTTGTTAAAGCAAAAGGATAAAAAATTCCACAAGGTTGAAAACAATTTTCCAATCAAGTTGAATACATAGTTTGGAAAATTATTTGTCTTTGAGAAGTGATAACCAAATATGCTTTGGAAATGTGTTTTACTATTTTGTGTCACTTTTTTTGTGTTTTTTTATTTTTATACTAAATATGACTTATGGAAAAGAATGAACATAGCTAGCATCATGCATATTTCATGAACTTTCAATGTTACAAAAAAAATATTGGTTGGATTCAATATAATTGAACACTTGAAATCATGTGTTTGGAACTTTAAATCTACTTATACTAAAAACAAGTTTCTAATTACTTTTCAAACTTCACAATTAAAAGCAAGTAGAATAAAAGCAAGGACTCCTAGAACAATAATGAACATAAGACTCAAAGTAAAAATGCAATATCAATAAAAGACATAATAAGAAACATATTTGAAATGAAAAATGCTATGAATATAAAGAAAGGCCGAAAAAATTATACAAGAAATAAGGTGCTGGAAAATAAAAAGCAAGAAAATAATGACAAGAATTTAAAGGTACTTGAATTTAAAGACAAGAAAGTAAAGGTATTTGTTCCAAGCAGTCCTCAGTCATCGACCCAGAGACTGACATCAGACATTGCGCACCGATGCTTGGTAATGGAAGGGGGCCACGTATGGTGGGCCCCAAACGCACCTACCAGGAGATTGGTTAGTCTTTGGACATTGGTTAGTCTTTCGACATCGAACCTCGCTAGCAGAGGGAGAGATCTAGAGTGCCACGTAAGGTGGGCCCTAGAGTTATGTTAAGTTAACAGTTAAGACATGAGATCTGTGGGAAGCCTAAGTCACGAAGGATCCATGCAGATGGTGTGTATAGCGCATGCAGGCGCGGCACAAGGGAATAATCCTGGGAGGCGCAAAGGCCCATTAGGGTTAGGGTTTCCAGGGAAAGCAGCATGCATGGCACGTGAATGCGTAGGGCACCCACAAAGCAGATGGCGCTAGAGATTAGGTGCACAAGTTGTTTCGGCAGGAGGAGACAAGGGGCACCCTTACTTCTAGTGCCTGAAGAGAAATAGTAGGTTCGTATGGACCCGGGAGTGCGAAGAGGCATTTGTAAAGCTGAAGGAGTACTTGCCCAGTCCACCAGTTTTGTGCAAGCCAGAGCCAGGTACCCCGCTCCGCCTATACTTCGCGATCACAGAGAAGGCGATCAGTTTGGTCCTATTGCAGGAGCAAGACCAGGTGCAGAGGTCAATCTACTTCGTCAGCAAGGTGTTGCAAGGGCCAGAAGTGATGGAGATGTGCCTTCATAGTTTTCGGATTTTGTTGGTGAATGGCGGAAGCATCATGGATTGAAGATGAAGCAAGGTCCTTCTAAGAGTGGTGGTGACCTTGAAGGTGCATGAGAGGTAGGGATTGAGAGTGGTGAGACCAACTCTACATGGAAAGGGGAAATTTGTGAATATTAAAAGCCTAACCTAGGAGGTTTTGGGCAAGAAGTGAAATGGACACAATTTGGCAGCAATTCACTAAGTATATTAATCTTGAATTTACATGACCCAAGGACCTCATTATATAGCAAGTGAGGGTTGGATTTGAACAAGAGAATTGAAGGGAAATTCAAATGAAAAAGAATTTGAAATTGGCGCCTATTTTACACTTAGCACATGGAACACATGAAGCATATTTAACATGTGATGGAAAACATTTAGCACATGTTAAATATGGAATATGTGGAAAATGTGCCTTGGTTAAACATAACCGGCCTTGGTTAAAATTAGGTGTTTTAGAAATCCTAATTTAACCAAGGTTGGTTTTTACGTGCCAAATTTTATCTAAGGAAAAATTACAAATAAAATTCCTAATCTAATTTTGACAAGAAATTAAAGTCTAGTATACACTAGAGTTTATGGCATTTGAACATGTAAAAGAACGTCTTCTTGGATCCTCTTGGACATAACTCTAAGGGTTGGCCCAAATCTACCCTTTGGTGGGCTTGCATGTGGGCTTATGCTTGGGCCTCTTCCATAAAGAAGTGAGATACCAGGCCTTAGAAAAGGCAGCTCTGGCAGTAGTTTTCTCAGTGCGAAGACTTCGCCACTACTTCCAAAGTTTCACTGTGATAGTGACGACAGACCTTCCAATCCGCAAGCTCTTACGAAAGCCAAACGTGGCAGGCAGAATGGTGCGATGGGCAGTAGAGCTGTCCGAGTTCGACGTACAATATGAGCCTAGAGGCCCCATTAAGGGTCAGATTTATGTTGACTTTGTAGTAGAGCTCTCCTCGGCAGCCACGCATTAGGAAGGAGTGGATTTTAGATGGGTGCTTTCTGTAGATGGGTCCTCAAACCAACAAGGTAGTGGGGCTGGTGTCATCTTGGAAGAACCAGATGGGTTGTTGATTGAATAGGCCCTACGGTTCGCTTTCAAGGCCAGTAACAACCAAGCAAAATATGAGGCCCTGATAGCTGAAATGTTGTTGGGCAGGGAGATGGGAGCGAAGGGGTTGTTGACGAAGAGTGACTCTTTGTTAGTCACAGGTCAAGTCACGGGGGAGTACCAAGCCAAAGACCCTCAGATGGCCGCGTACCTAGAATACGTCCAGATCCTACAGGAATCATTCGAGGTGTTTGAGTTAGTCCACATACCCAGAGAACAGAATGCCCGAGCCGACTTACTTCCAAAGCTCGCTAGTTCGGGCAAGGGGGGTAGGCAGAGGACAGTGATTCAGGAGACCCTGAAAGCACATCGAACTACCACAGACAACGTGGCAGAAGTCCAACAGGTTAGCACATCGGAAGGGATAAGGAGGAGTCATTGGTCGTTAACGCAAGAGACGATGAAAACACCCAGAATAAGCAAGTATCCGGTTGCTGGGGAGACATCGTCACAAATTTACCAGGTCGAATAAGGAGAAACCTGGATGACGGCTTACCAACGCTACTTGGCTTATGAACTATTCCCGCTAAAACCTGCAGAAGCTCAAAAATTCAAGAAAAATTCGAGCAAGTACACCCTGATCGATGGGAAGTTGTTCAAGCACGGTTCACCCATCCTATCCTGGTATGTGTATACTGTACCGCCCTGGTAGTCGGGAGTGATGACGTGGCATCCTGCCACAGTATAGGCGTGTTGGCAAGGCGCTAGGTTGGCAGAAGGGAAGGAAGTCGGGGGGCTCGTGAAGTCGCCAGTTATTAAGTTGGCGTGTTCCGATCCCCAGCATACCAGAATAGGCGATCACCGGGTTTAAGATGAAGTCGCCAGATGTAAACTCAGGCGACCAAGCGGTTGGAGATCGCCAGAGAAAGCACATCGCCGAAGATGAAGGAGAAGCAGATTATGAAGGCAGCTGGCGAGACCACAGGGAAGGTGTATGAAGGCCCCCTAACTCGCCAGTTCCAGTAGAGATCGCACTCCCAAGTTAGCTATGCACTAGGCAGCACCATGCATAAGTAACTTAGCCAAAAAGAGAGTCAGAAGCAGCGCCCAAGTCAAGGAGCCTCCGGATGATGGCACGTGTACAGTTGGATGCGAGCCACGTGTCCAAGTCTGTAACTGCCAGGAGAGAGAAAGCAACCAGGTATATAAGAGTTCTTAACGAACTTTCTGAGGTACGCACGTTCTGATTATACTCTTTACGCTTGCGAGTTATAGAGTGGACTGTGAGAGAGGATTTGCACGGTTCTTGTTCTCTTAGTATTTGGTGATTCGGTCACTTACTTTGGCGTTGGAGTGCGATCGGCCGCAGCGGCGCCGCTCTGTTTCTTTGCAGGTTCTTGAGGTGGATCTCGTAGAGGAACGGAGGTTCGAAGCGGTGCACACGTCGATCCTTTGACGAGGCAGTTTCCAGCGTTCTGGTCAACAGGCAGGATCATCAGGCGCCCACCGTGGGGCCGTGTAAAACTTTCTCCCATCCACAGCGTGAGTTCTTGGAGGTTTTCGAAGTTTTCTGCGTGGTTGTGTGCTGGTGCAACCATCGCTCGCTGTTTGCTTGAGTTTCGTTCGATGAATTCGCGTTTTATACCGTTTGTTTGGGTTTTCGATCGGTGGAGTGAGGTTTCCTGCTGATTACGCGTAATTTGTTCGGTGGAGTTTGAGTCCTTTCGCTCGTCTAGTTGTCCGTGGGGAAGCGGTGGTTTCTGGTGAAGTTGTGGTTTTCTTTGAAGGTTTACGGTGTTCTTGAGTTTTCTTGCGCAGTTTCGCACAGTTTTCTCCGATTGATCTCTGAATCGATCGTGGTTGAAGTGTCGTTCGCCGCATTCTGTGATTCGCTGAGTTTCATGAGAAAAATGAGAAGCAATCGCTCAAGTCCAGTTGTGCCCGTCGCTGCCGAAGGCGCCGCTGCCATGACCATGGTGCAGATGGCAGAGATGATGCGTTCGTTGCAGGCAACTGTGGAGGCCTCGCGCATCGAACAACCGAGAATGCATGAGGACCTAGTCGCCTCTTGCGCCAGGAATGAGGAGCTCAGCAAGGTGACTGAGGAGCTGCGTCAAGCTCTTCAGAAGCAGCAAGGGCGTTCTTCCGCTGAAGAGGTTGTGCCGTCGTCGCCACCTCATGTTTTTCCCATGCCTTTTATTCAGGCGATCACTGACACGCCTATTCCTACGAGCGTGGTTCCGGTTAAGGCTGTTTTCACCGGCGTGGAGGATCCTGAGGCTCATCTCACCACGTTCCATACGCAGATGATGCTGTCAGGAGGGTCGAACGCCGTCTACTGCAAAATGTTCGTGAGTACGCTCCAGGGAACGGCGTTGGAGTGGTTTGTGAGCCTGCCTAACGGCCACATAACCAATTTTCAACAGTTCTCGAAGATTTTTGTTGAGCAGTATATTGTGAATAAGGCACCGCCCAGGGTGTCTTATGATCTGTTTGATATAAGGCAGTACCAGGGAGAGTCCCTCAGAGACTACCTGAATCGCTTTGGAGCGCAGATGGTCAGATCGCCGGCTAAAGATGAAGAAATGCTGGTCTACGCATTCAAGAAGGGCGTGTTGCCGGGACCATTCTGCGAGGCCTTGATCAGGGCTCACCCTGCAACGTTTGCTGAGGTCAGGCGACTTGCGGTGGCTCACATCGCCGATGAAAGTGAGGTCGCTGAGAAGAGAGGGAGCGTGGCTCCCGCTAGGCCACGCGCCCAGACCAGAATCCAGCCGCAAAGGGTGCTGGAAACAGCGGCGGCGGCCAGGAAGGACCAAAGGACTCGCCATCCTTACGATAGGAGGAACAAGGGAAGGAGCCAGGGGCGCCAGCAACCAGCACGCCGGGAATACAATCGCCCGCCTAAGCACAAGTTTGTTATGGGATTAGCGGACCTGATCGCCATTCCCAACATATCTGCCAGGTTGAAAGCGCCTGAGAAGGTGGGCGACAAGGTGCTGGGACCAAAGCCAGACGCTTGGTGTGAGTTTCACCAGGGCTTTGGCCACACTTTGGACTCGTGTTTGTCCTTAGGGTATCAGCTCGATGATCTGGTTAAGAGCGGGTTCCTAAATGACTATCTGCTGGATAGGAGGACGGGGGGAGCGTCGAGTTCCCAGCCAGCAGGTGGAGAAGCCCAGCAACACGAAATGCCTATCCACGGGGAAATCCACACCATTGCAGGAGGCTTCTCAGGTGGTGGATGCACCGCATCGCAGAGGAAGAAGTACGCGCGACCGGTGATGACAATGGATATGTTTGAAGATCACTCGCCGGAAGTGGACATTACGTTCACCAAGCAGGATCTTCGGGACGTTGTGCCTCATGACAACGATCCCATAGTCATTTCGTTGGTTACGGCGGGAAGGAAGGTCCACAGGGTTCTGGTGGACCAAGGAAGTTCGGCAGACGTGATGTTCTGGCCGACTTTCACGCAGCTGGAGTTGCCCCTTGACCAGCTAAGGCCCTATGGAGGGTGCCTATATGGGTTCGCTGGTGACCAGGTGGAGGTCAGGGGGTATATCGAGTTGAGAACCACGTTTACAGATGAGGCTGGTTCGAGGACGGAAAAAATCAAGTACCTCATCGTAAACGCCCCTTCAGCATACAACATCCTGTTGGGAAGGCCCACGCTTAACAGGATAGGCGCCATTCCGTCGACTCGGCACATGAAGGTAAAGTTGCCGTCTATGGAGGGGGTGGTGATCACGATCAAGTCTGATCAGAAAGAGCGAAAATGTGCTATGAGAATAGCCTGAAAAACAAGAGATCAGTAAGTTATGTAACAACCACCCCACATCCCGGTGTGAAGCCCAGATCGACGGTAGCGGAAGAGACCGTCGGAGGGGACGTGGAGATGGTGGACGCTGAGCTAAGGGAGGGGAACGTTGGCCTGGAGGAAGAAGAGGCACGGAATCGCCCTGAGGAAGCGAGAGAGCAGGGAATCGCCAGGGCGGTGATCGCCCGAGAATCCAGGCCAAAACCTGTCGAGCAGTGGCTCGAGAAAGAGATCGGGGGAAAGATCTTCAAGCTGGGAAGATCTCTGGAGGTCGAGCTCCAGGACCAGATCGCCAAGGTGATTGAGCGGCATCTGGATGCGTTTGCATGGTCCACTTCGGACATGCCCGGGATTGATCCCGACTTCTTGTGCCATCATCTGGCGATGGACAACTTGGTGAGACCAGTGCGACAAAGAAGAAGAAAGTTCAACGAGGAGAGGAGGCAGGCGATCAAGGACGAAACACAGAAACTCCTCGCTGCAGGCCACATCAGGGAAGTCCAGTACCCTGAATGGCTGGCAAATGTCGTACTGGTGAAGAAGAGTAACGGGAAATGGCGCATGTGCGTCGATTTCACCGACCTGAACAAAGCTTGCCCAAAGGATTCGTATCCTTTACCAAGCATAGATGCCCTGGTCGATAGTGCTGCAGGGTGTAAGTTGCTGAGCTTCCTGGATGCCTTCTCGGGATATAATCAGATCAAGATGCATCCCATGGATGAAGAGAAGACAACCTTCATGACGGAGAGATCGTGCTACCGCTACAAGGTGATGCCGTTTGGGCTGAAGAACGCGGGGGCCACGTACCAGAGGCTGATGGATCGAGTACTTGCACCAATGCTGGGAAGGAACGTGCAAGCGTACGTCGATGACATGGTCGTGACCTCGCCGGAAAAGAGCAAGCACGTTGCAGACTTGGAAGAATTGTTCACGACGATCGCCAAGTTCAGATTAAAGCTCAATCTGGAGAAATGCATTTTCGGCGTGGAGGCTGGAAAGTTTTTGGGTTTCCTCTTGACTGAAAGAGGCATAGAGGCCAACCCTGATAAGTGTGCCGCCATCGTGGCGATGAGGAGCCCAACTACGGTGAAGGAGGTCCAGCAGCTAACAGGTCGGATGGCAGCCCTGTCCCGTTTCGTGTCCGCTAGCGGGGAGAAGGGCCATCCCTATTTTCAGTGCCTGAGGCGCAACAATAAGTTTGTTTGGACGAAAGAGTGCGAGGAAGCTTTCGTCAAGCTGAAGGAGTATCTGGCGAGCCCGCCGGTTCTGTGCAAACCGCTGGTGGGAACCCCTCTCAGGTTGTATTTTGCTGTAACTGAGAGGGCGGTGAGTGCGGTGCTCGCCCAGGATCAAGATCAGGCTCAGAAGCCTATCTATTTTGTGAGCAAGGTGTTGCAGGGCCCCGAAACGGGATATCAGGCCTTGGAGAAGGCTGCGCTGGCTGTGGTATTTTCGGCGAGGAGGTTGCGCCACTACTTCCATAGCTTCACAATACTGGTGATGACTGACCTGCCCATCCAGAAGGTCTTGAAGAAGCCTGACGTTGCAGGAAGGATGGTGAAGTGGGCAGTAGAATTGTCAGAGTTTGATATCAGATATGAGCCCCGAGGCCCGATCAAGGGGCAAATCTTTGCAGATTTCGTGGTCGAGCTCTCGTCTGAGGCGACACGAATTGAGGAGGACGACTTCCGTTGGGTACTCTCGGTTGATGGATCGTCGAACCAGCAGGGTAGCGGTGCTGGGGTCATATTGGAAGGACCCAACGGCGTGCTGATCGAACAATCTCTGAGGTTTGCCTTCAAAGCCAGTAACAATCAAGCGGAGTATGAGAAGCTGATCGCCGGAATTTTGCTGGCCAAAGAGATGGGAGCTAGGGTGCTGATGGCTAAGATTGACTCGTTGTTAGTCACAGGGCAAGTCACAGGCGAGTTCCAGGCTAAAGATCCACAAATGGCGGCCTATCTGGAATATGTGCAGGAGTTGAAGAGTTCTTTTGCCTCCTTTGAGGTAGTGCATGTGCCCAGAGAGCAGAATGCCCGAGCTGACTTGCTAGCTAAGCTCGCCAGCTCAGGCAAGGGGGGTAGGCAGAGGACGGTGATTCAAGAAACTTTGAAGACGCCGAGAGCATTTGTGGCAGATCACCTGGTTCTTCAGATCAACAAGTCGACGGAGAAAGCCGCGAGAAGCCATGAGTCCCTAAGAAACTCTGAGATCGCCGAGAATTAGAGCATGTCGGGGAGAGAAGGTGAATGTGATGCAGGTCTGCGCTACCCATGAGCCAGACACTTGGATAACACAGTACAAGCGGTGCCTGGCGGATGGCCTTCTCCCGCTGGATCCAACTGAGGCTAGGAAGGTAAAGAAGAATTCTAGCAAGTACACCCTGATTGATGGCGATCTGTACAGGTTTGGGTTCACTCACCCGCTCCTGGAATGTATACACGGCGAGAAGTGCACGAGAATCATGGCGGAGCTCCACGAAGGTATATGCGGAAGCCATGTCGGGGGTCGAGCTCTGGCCGCGAGGACTCTCCGTGCGGGATACTACTGGCCAACGATGAGAGAAGACTGCAAGAAGTATGCACAGTGCTGCAAACAGTGCCAACAGCACGCCGATTGGCACAAGGCGCCTCCCGAGGAGTTGAAGTCGATTTACAGCCCTTGGCCGTTTCATACCTGGGGAATCGACATCCTGGGACCATTCCCGCTGGCGATCAGGCAGATGAAGTACTTGGTGGTGGCGATTGAGTATTTCACCAAGTGGATTGAAGCAGAACCAGTGGCCCAGATCATCGCACACAAGATCGAAGGTTTCGTGTGGAAGAATATTGTGTGCCGGTTTGGTGTGCCCAAGCGCCTGGTGTCGGACAACGGGACTCAGTTTGCAAGTCACCTGTTGAAGAAGCTTTGCGAAGGGGTGGGAATTCAACAAGTGTTCGCGTCCATCGAGCACCCTCAGACGAATGGCCAGGTGGAATCAGCCAATCGGGTGTTGCTGAGAGGTTTGAAGAGAAGGCTTGAGAAAGCTAAGGGAAGTTGGGCTGAAGAGGTGCCCCGTATAGTCTGGGCATACCACACCACCGAGCAGTCAGGAACCCATGAGACCCCGTTCAGTTTGGTCTATGGGTGTGATGCGATGATTCCAGTAGAGATCCAGGAGAGCTCGCCGAGATTCTAGAACTTTGTAGAGGAAGACTCGAATGAAGAAAGAAGGCTAAACCTAGATCTACTGGATGAGGTCAGGGAAGAGGCGAGACTGAAAGCTGAGGCGGTGAAGAGAAGGATTGAACGAAGGTACAACTAGAAGGTGATGCCAAGGCAATTTAGAGAAGGCGACCTGGTGATGAGAAAAGCCCACCAGTACGAGATGGAGAATAAGCTGTCGCCTAAGTGGACGAGACCGTTCAGAATAACCGAGGCGCTCGGGAACGGCGCCTATCGCCTAGAGACACTGGAAGGGGGGGCGATCCCTCGCACTTGGAATGCCACGCACCTGAAGTTGTACTATAGTTAAGAGCTTGTAAGTAAAGACAAACACAAAAGTTACATTACGATGTCTCTGATTAAACAGTTTGAAGGGGACACTCTTTTTTCCCTGAGGAGGGTTTTTAATGAGGCCACCCAATAAAAGAAGAGTTTACGAAGTATAAGGCGTTTTCAGATTGCATGCTTGCTGTTTTCCATAAAAGTTTTGAAGAAGACCTTGTCACTTATACGTGATTTAAGGCGAGTTAAAGATATTTTGCAGGCTTTCTAAAAGGTTTTTAAGTCCTCATCGTTTTTCGGCGATTGGAGGCAGCAGTTAAAGTTTTTAAGTCCTCATCGTTTTCGGCGATTGGAGGCATCAGTTAAAGTTTTTTAAGTCCTCATCGTTTTTCGGCAAGTGGAGGCATCAGTTAAAGTTTTTTAAGTCCTCATCGTCTTTCGGCGATCGGAGGCACCAGTTAAAAGACCTCAACGCCCGCGCGCGTCCCAAGGCATGTAAAAGACCTCCTCGCCGTCGAGCGAGTGCAGGCGAGAAAGAGTGAAAGTCCTCAGTGTTTCTGGGGGCGAGAAGATGTAACCCCTGGGGCAATGTAGAGGCAAGTGAAAGTCCTCAGTGTTTCTGGGGGCGAGAAGATGTAACCCCTGGGGCAATGTAGAGGCAAGTAAAAGTCCTCAGTGTTTCTGGGGCGAGAAGATGTAACCCCTGGGGCAATGTAGAGGCAAGTGAAAGTCCTCAGTGTTTTTGGGGGCGAGAAGATGTAACCCCTGGGGCAATGTAGAGGCAAGTAAAAGTCCTCAGTGTTTCTAGGGGAGGAGGAGATGTAACCCCTGGGGCAATGTAGAGGCACGATTTAAAGACCTTCTCGCCTACGAGCGAGTTCAGGCGAGTTAAAGACCTTCTCGCCTATGAGCGAGTTCAGGCAAGATAAAATCCTTCTCGTCTCGAGCGAGTTCAGGTACGGTGTAGAGGGTGGAAGAAGTCTGAGGGTGGCTAAGGTAGGTTCGAAGAGAACGCTTAGCCACCCGGTCTCTTGCTCTGAAGCACAAGGAGGCAGAGAAGGATCCGAAAGGCATCTCTACCCCCAGATCAAAGTGCAATGGCCAAGGCGTGAAGCCAAAAAGAAGTTGATCGCCAAGAGTTTCTGGTGACCAGGAAAAATTCAAACAGTGGCGATAAAGTTAAAAGACCCGTTTTGATGGAGCAGATCGGGTGAAGCAGTGTTTAAGCCAGTAGCTGAGTCAAAGTTTGTTGCCTAAGGTATCATTTTACGCTAAGGGTTATTGCCTTAAGTTACGAGTTGATAAATGTGGTTATTATTCGAAGTTGAGATGGTTCGAAACAGCTTAGTACAAGATCGTGCCTACGAGATTACTGAGATATTTCGTTGAAAGTAAAACAAGCCAGGAAAGTTGAAGCGATTAAAGAAAACATAAGAGGAGAAACGCAGACTTTGTCATTAACAGTGAATAACAGTTCAGAACATATATACGAAAGGACATAAAGTTTATTACAAGTTATTTACAAAGGAAAGTATAAAGGGCGATGGGTGGATTGAATTGATTAGTCTTCGGCGGGCACCACTTTTCCATCCACCACTTCATTGTTCAACGACACCTTGCTGAGATCCAGGTCGGGGAACAGGCAAGCGAATTGTTCCCGCGCAGCTTCGAATCCAGCAGCCAGAATTTGAGCAGAGTTCAACTTGAGTTCTTCAATCTGCTTCTGGAGCTCCTCAATCCACTTCTTGAGGTCTTCAGTTTGCTCTTTCAGCTCTTTATTCTGTTGCTCCAGCTCTTCAACCTGTTTCTTGAGTTGTTCATTGGTCTTTTGAGCCTGGAGAAGGTCTTCAGTAACCTTCTTGGATTCCGCTTGTGCTTGGGCCAATTCAGCAGCCACCTTTCCCTTCTCTGCGTTGGCCTCGGCAAGATCGGCTATGGCGTCGTCCCTTGCCTTTTCCACTTGCCCAAGGAATTTCTCTCGGTCGACTGACCTCTGCTCCAATTTCTGCACCTTAGCGGCGTCAGCTTTTATGAGAGCCTCCAGGTCAGCCACCTTGACGCGGTAAGGCACAATCTTGCTCTCTAGTTCGATCTTTTCTTGAGCAAGCTGTTGCACTTTGTGGCGGAGATCAGTGGCCTCTTTGCGCGCCAACCTGAGCTCGGTGCTCATTGCGTCCTCCACTCGGGAGTGTTCAATCTCCGCCAGCGTCAAGTTGAAAGACAACTTCTCCACCTCAACCTTCATGGTGCTGTTCTCGGTCTTGAGGTTGAAGAGGTCGTCTTGGAGCCTCCTAGTAGAGCTCTCCACAGCTCTGGTGATGATGGCTGGGATATCTTCTGCTATCGTCTTTAGCTTAGCAGATAGAGGCTCCCACATTCTCGTGACCTCAAGGGGGAGGTTTGCTGCTTGTAGAGGCACCAGAGGTGCTGTGGGGGCCTGTTGTGGGTTTTCGTCGCCACCTTCCTTAGCAGGTTCTTCAGGGGGCGCTTGTTGGCGTGGTGACGGAATCGGGGATTCGGTGATTAGAATCGGTGAGGTATGAGCGACCTCATCCCCGATTGGAGCAACCTCTGCGGCTGAGGCATTTGAAGGGGGACCCCCTCCCGCTGATACATGTGGCGTGGAGGCGCTCGGGGGGTCCTCCATGAAGTTTGGCTCTAGGGCCTCAACCGCAGGCAGCGCAGTGGCTAGCGGGATAGCTTGGACTGGTGAAACAGGAGCTTGTGGGGGTGGCGATGATGGAGGAGGAGCAGGTATGGATGGTGGCGTTGACGAGGGAAGAGGGGGTGGTGCGGGTGGTGAAGAAGGTGCCACCCTCTTCCTCTTTGTAACGAGGCCATCCTCAGTGACTTCGTCATCTTCTTCCTCATCCTCTTGGACTATCTGGGGAGCCTTCCTTTTGGGCCTCTTGAGGACCAGTTTCTTGCGTTGGGCAGGTTCCTTGGGTGGCGATCGCCCGTGGACGATGGTTGTCTCCACCACCGAGTTGGGCACCGTTTGAGAACCCGTCGCCAACCCGTGGGTTCGGGCGAGCGCCCTCAGTTCAGCAAGCATACCTTTGCCCAACATGTTGTCTGCATGAAACGAAAATGCATGGGTTAACTTAAGGAGAAAATAAGTGCACAAGGCAGTATGCAGCATAGCAGATAATCGGTGCAGGAAACATAAAACCAAAGTCTTGCGCATAACGCACAAGACGCCCAGAAACAGTCAAATAGAAGCAGTATTAAAACAACAGCTTAAATGTTCTAACCTATTCGAATTTCGAGTTGGTCCTCGTAGAATTCGAAGCAAATCAAGGTGGTGGTAAGGAAGGTGATGTTGGCATCCGCGACCCTTTTCCAGAAAAGGCAGAGATCTCGGTCCAACGCTCCCATGCTGTCAGGACTTCTGGGTCTCCTAAAGCAGCTCTTGGACTCTTTTTTCCCTTTGTCCACCCAGTACAAAGGGAAGCCGTCGAGTAGGGAGGCTTCCTTGTCGTTAGGGCGCACTTGGACGAATTTCCCCTTCCAATCTTTATAGGATTGCTGGAAGATAGCAAAGATGGACCTCCCAGCAATCGCGTTCAAGTTAACCCACAGGCGGTCTCCTGGGTGCTTGGCTTCGAAGAGAAATAAAAACACGTCCACGGATGCGGGCAGCCCCAGGTGGTCGCACATCACTTGGAAAGCTCGATCAAACGCCCAGCTGTTGGGGTGAAGCTGGGCGGCGGCAATGTTGAGCTCGGTAAGGAGTTCCCTCTCGAATCGGGTGAAGGGAAACTTCAGTTTCACCTTCTTGAATAGTGTTGTGTAGACGAAGCAGAAGGGCCCGTCAGCACTCACTTTGTCATCAACACAAACGGGCAGATCGGGAGAGCAAGGTAGCACTATCATTTTCTCATCGTGCTCCTTGTGAAACGATTGGTTGGGCTCATCCCCCTTAGTCAGCCGCAAAACTGCTCCCGCAGTGTTCACAGAAGACGTCTCCCTCAGAAGGGTCGAGTTGGCCCAGGGATACAAGGTTTTGAAGTCTGGCAAGGGAACGGGGGCTCCTCCGGCGATAGGTGGAGTCGCCTGGGCCAGGTTAGGACGGGAAGACGCAGGCCTCTCAGCCTGGGAAGATGAAGCGCCACGAAGTCGTGGTGGGTCGTGTGCTTGAGAAGGGGGGTTGCTTGATGAAGGAGGAGGATTCGGGGTGATCTTTGTGCGAGTCATTGTTGCAGCTGCAAAGGAAGAAGAAAAGGAAAAATGATCAGGGGTTACAAAGGCTGGCTCGATCATGGAAGGAAGGTGAAAAACGAACGAACGCAGGTTCGTTGCGATGATTGACGAAGCCCTAAGTTACGAAGAAGGAGAAATGGAAAAGCAACCCACAGCGTATGCACCAGGCAGTTACAGGATGATGCGAATCGGTTAAAATGCAAGAAAAACCAGCAGAAGAAGGAAAGTAGGTACCTTTTGGTGATCAGGAAGACGATGAAGGTTGATGATGATTCAGAATGTTGGAGAGCGCTGAGAGCTTTTTTTGTAGAAGAAGGTTAGAGCGTTCGTGAATGCGAGTGAAAGTGAAAGAACAGTGTTGAGTGAAAATGGGTTTAAGAGTTTTTTCGAAAAGGGGTTTGGGAAGCGCAAACGGTAACTGAAGGTAACCGTTGATGAAGCCACGTGTCGAGCGATGGACGAGGGGTGTTGTGGAGCGTCAGAGCAGCAGAAGGTACAACCGCTTGGAATTCTGCGTCAGTGCCACGTAGATCGGTGTTGACGTGACTCTTTCAGTCTTTTCGCTGGAGAAGTCTTCGCTTAAGACTGGGGGGCTTGTGTACCGCCCTGGTAGTCGGGAGTGATGACGTGGCATCCTGCCACAGTATAGGCGTGTTGGCAAGGCGCTAGGTTGGCAGAAGGGAAGGAAGTCGGGGGGCTCGTGAAGTCGCCAGTTATTAAGTTGGCGTGTTCCGATCCCCAGCATACCAGAATAGGCGATCACCGGGTTTAAGATGAAGTCGCCAGATGTAAACTCAGGCGACCAAGCGGTTGGAGATCGCCAGAGAAAGCACATCGCCGAAGATGAAGGAGAAGCAGATTATGAAGGCGGCCGGCGAGACCACAGGGAAGGTGTATGAAGGCCCCCTAACTCGCCAGTTCCAGTAGAGATCGCACTCCCAAGTTAGCTATGCACTGGGCAGCACCATGCATAAGTAACTTAGCCAAAAAGAGAGTCAGAAGCAGCGCCTAAGTCAAGGAGCCTCCGGATGATGGCACGTGTACAGTTGGATGCGAGCCACGTGTCCAAGTCTGTAACTGCCAGGAGAGAGAAAGCAACCAGGTATATAAGAGTTCTTAACGAACTTTCTGAGGTACGCACGTTCAGATTATACTCTTTACGCTTGCGAGTTATAGAGTGGACTGTGAGAGAGGATTTGCACGGTTCTTGTTCTCTTAGTATTTGGTGATTCGGTCACTGACTTGGGCGTTGGAGTGCGATCGGCCGCAGCGGCGTCGCTCTGTTTCTTTGCAGGTTCTTGAGGTGGATCTCGTAGAGGAACGGAGGTTCGAAGCGGTGCACACGTCGATCCTTTGACGAGGCAGTTTCCAGCGTTTTGGTCAACAGGCAGGATCATATACGAACAATGCACACGCATCATGGCAGAGCTACATGAAGGGATATGCGATAGCCAAATCAGTGGCCGATCTCTCTCATCAAAGGCCATTAGCGCAGGGTATTACTGGACAACCATGAGGGAGGATTGCACGAGGTACGCCCAACAATGCAAGCAGTAACATGCTGATTGCCACCAGGCGCCCCCAGAGGAGTTGAGATCGATCTACAACCCATTGCCATTTCATACCTGGGGGATCGATATTCTGGGGCCTTTCTGATGGCAAATTTCATGAAGGTCTTCTTGAATCATGTAAGAAAATGGTGCGGAAGCTATGGAGGTGTGTGTGCAAGATCCTCCTAAGAGTGATGTTGATCTTGAAGGTGCATGATAGGTATGAACATAGGGAGGTTCGGCCAACCCAAGGAAAGGTGAAGGATGTGAAGTTTAGAGCCTAGAATTCTAGGGAGAAGCAAAGCTTGGCACAAAATGGCAGCATAACTTTACTCATAATAAACTAGAAAATACAAGGTGTTGGCTCCTCCTTTTATAGGCTAAGGAGGACCATAATGCAACCCTAATGCTAGCCAAATGAAATGTAAATGTGAAGCACATGGATGCACATGGCACATGGGTGCACAAATGAGCACATGGGGAGGGGTGTGTCTAGTTTTTATGCTCACCCCCTCCATTGGCTTTCTAGACCGGCCTTGGTAAATTTAGAGGTTTTTTTTAGAAACTCTAAGTTTACCTAGGTTGGTGTTTTAGGTGCCAAAATTAATTCTAAGAAAATTACAAATAAAGTTCCTATGGTAATTTTGACAAGAAACTAAAGTCTACTCTACACTAGAGTTTATGGCATTTGAACATGTAAAAGAACGTCTTCTTGGATCCTCTTGGCCATAACTCTATGGTTGGCCCAAATCTACCCTTTGGTGGGCTTGCATGTGGGCTTGTGCTTGGGCCTCTTCCATCACCATGCATGCAGTTTCCCTTGGAAACCCTAACCCTAGTAGGTCTCTGGGCCTCCAAGGGTTATTCTCACGTGTCGCGCCTGTATGCGCTATACACACCACGTGCATGGATCCCTCGTGACTTAGGCATTTCCCTTATCTGATGTTTTAACTGATAGATTAGTATAATACTAGGGTCCACCTTACATGGCCCACTATATCGTTCAGATCGCCGATGTCCAATGTCTTCCTCTATTGGCGAGGTCTGATATCGATCTCCAACGTCGGGGTCTTTGGTACTGATGTCTGAAGACTGACCAATCGCCTGATAGGTGCGTTTGAGGGCCCCCTTATGTGGCCCACTTCCACTATCAGACATAAAATAAAGATGAGGCCCAAGCCCAAAGCCCAAGCCCAAGCCCAAGAAGGCCAAAGCCCAAATAGCCCAAGTCCATCCCATGAGGAGCAAGACCAAGCTTTGAAATACTCTTGTATAGTTTTAGGAGGTGTGGTTATTAAATAAAGGAGTGTGAAAATGTAAAATAAAGTCACATTGTCCATGTGACTTAGGAGAGTGGTGTAGGTATAGTTTTTAGGAGGTATCATAGTAGAAAAAGGTCACACCTCCCATGTGACTTGTTTTTTGTGGGAATTTCAAATGAGTTTATTTGAAATTTCCCACCTATTTTTCAGCACCTCTAGGCTATAAATAAAGGTGCTTAACTTGTACAATTCATATTTGAATTTTGATTAGAGAAACTATACTCAATTTTTGAGAGAGCATTGGAGAGCTTTGTGCCTTCTTCACTAGTCTTATCTTGAGAGTTCCATGGTTACCTCAAGTGGCGGCTTGCACACTCATCTTGGAGTCACCATCCTCTAAGTGGCGTGATTATCCAACCATTCCTCCATCTTCATGAGCTTTCTCTTCTCCTTCCTTCCTTCTCTTTTCATGTTCATGTCTTAGTTTGTATTCCTTGTCTTTTTGGTTCGGCATTTTTAATTTCAACTGGCTGTTCTTCTTTTGTTTTTTATTTTGGTTCGGTGCTTTTAATTTTCAAGAAATTCTATTCGATATTATTGCCTTTTGTTCCATTTTAATCGTTTCAATTTGACAATAATTGGAACTTCCATATGAGTTTGGGTTTTAGTACTAGTTTTGGTGAGTTCTTGATCATAGAACCTTGATCCAATTCTATGATAAAGTGCCTATCTCATATCCAACTCAAGATGATTCCTAAGAATGTCAAGAATCATTCAAAGTGTGCTAGTGGAATCATATCACACACTTCCTTTGGTCCAGCACAACAACACTAAGAATGCTGATCTTGATCCCCTCAAAAACACACAACACTTATCAACAATACACACAAAGTTCTTTCAACAGATACAAAGGATTACACTTGTTACAGAACAAATATGAAATCAATACAAGATGAAAATCCTATCTCACACTCTTTGATCAATGCAATCTCTAAGCAATTCTCAACTTTTCAAAATCTCAAATCTGTTTTTTTGTATTTAAAACAAAGTTGTTTGTTGCATAATCTTAACAAACTACTAATTGCTTTTAAAGATTGGTCAAAGCATTAAAAACTGGAGCGTAAACAGTTAGAAAATCATTTAATGCTCAGTCAAAGCACAAAACAGTTTTCTGTTATGGTCCCAAAACAAACAATCGATTGTTTCCACGATTCAATCGGTTGTTTTGGTTTTGACAACAAGTCAACCATTGAAAACAGTTTTCAACCTTTCTAAAAACACCGAAGTATAAAACAATCAGTTGTTTCGACAAAACAACAGGTTGTTTTTCACTTAGTTTGAAAAACACTTTTCTTTTAAAAAGATTGAGAATGCTTATGCTTTGGATTCAATCAAGAGTGGATTATAAATGAAATGATGGCAAATTCATGGAGCTCTTCTCGGAATCATGATCAAAGGGTGCGGAAGCTATGGATTGAGATGTGCAAGATCCTCCTAGGAGCTATGGTGATCTTGAAGGTGCATGATGTGTATGGAAAGAGGGAGGTTCGGCCAACCCTATGGTAGGTGATGAAGATGAAGATTAGATCCTAGAAACTAGGGAAAAGCAATGTATGGCACAATGTTGGCAGCATAACATTACTCTCATTAATCTTCCAAATACAAGAGTTAGGCATCTCCTTTTATAGGCTAAGGAGGCCGTAAATCCTAAGCTAAGAGAAGATGAAATGTGAGCCAAATGAAATGTAAATGTGAGGCACATGGGCACATGGAGCACATGGGTGCACATGGGTTCACATGGCTACCAAAACCGTCCCTTGATTAGTGAAGGCTTCTAGAAACCTTTGCTAATCAAGGTTAACTCCTCCTTAATTCTAATGTGCAGAAAAATAAACATTTGTCCACATGGCTATGCTATTTACACCCCAATTAAAGCTAAACTACACTTGTTGGGCCTTCACGGAATATGTGCTAATATGCCACTCTCCCATTCATAGCTTGATCCAAGTCTTCTTGTCCTAGACGCTCCTAGCTTGTCCTAGACGCTTCCTAGCTTGGTCTTCTTGTCCTAGACGCTCCTAGCTTGTCTTAGACGCTCCTAGCTTGGTCTTGGACGTTCTTGACTTGGCTTTTGCCTTTCATGAAAGGTTGTGCTTGGCCCTCTTCCATCATGAAATCTACCCCAGATCCTATCTAAAAGACAGCTCAGCAACAACAAGCACATCCAGCCTTTCATCAACCTTCAAAGGGTTTGGATTCTTCAAAGCTTGAACACACTTGGTTCAACAATCTCCCCCTATTTGATTAAGACAAATCCCTGATTGCTTGTGTTGGATTGATTGAATCTGAAGCAGTTCCTGCAAGACACAGTTTAAACAAAGCATAGAACTTCTGATATATGGTTAGCACAGAAACAGAAACAGTATATCAGAGCAAAATATCATAGCAGAAAAACCTATAAGGCTTTCAACCATACAAACTATTTTGCATAAATTAAAAACAACAACACAACATAAATCTCCCCCTATTTGTCTTCACAAATAGACAAAAAAGAGATATAAAGATAATTGTTCTTGATAAAACAGAATTAAAGAGCAGAAGCAGAAAACAGAAAAACTGATACAACACCCAAAACAATCGGTTGTTCCGAGACATCAACCGGTTTTTTTTCTTCTTCACTCATCTTTGGCATATTGTATATCAAAAATCTGGTTCTGAACAACCTCAATTTGTTCATCCAAAGTCATGAAGTGTGCATCCATGCTATTGAGCCTATTATCAATGCTCTGGAAGTTGCTTACACACAGATCATGGAGATTTCTTTGATTATCCGCAAAACCATCAAGCCTATTGACCATGTATCTCTCAAAAGAAGACATGGTTGGCATTCCTTCTTCCTGATTTCCAGCACTGGGTCCAACATCTTGATTTGTTTCACGTTGATCTTCATGTTGAAAATCCATATCAGCAGCATGTTCCTCTTCATCAAGATTAGCAGCAACACTTGATGAGGCACCATGGTCACCATCTTTGCTTACCCATTTGCCACCTATTTTGGTGAATCTCATTTTGCTGAGAGATCCATTGTTCATCTCTTGAGTTGACTTGACCAACTCAGATGTCTCATCTTCCAGGTTCACTTCAAAATACAGCAAAAATTTAGAAATCAAAACAACATATGGATAGTGATAGTCACTTAACCTCATGGCCTTTTGCATGTGTTCCTTGATAATGTGGATCCAATTGATTCTGATTTTCTTCATTATGCAGTAGATATACACAAGGTCTTCCTCTATAAGAACGGAATGATTGCTCACCCCTGGAGTTAGAATCCAAGTTACAATAAGGGCCAGCAACCTTTCATCAAGCCTCAAGCCTCCAAACGAACAAGTCCTTATTTGAGCATTTTGATTTTTCAAACAGCTTTTGTAGTATTGGACTTTGTTGAAATCCTCTACTACACCAAGGTTTCCCTTGTTGATTCTAAGGCCAGAATACTTCAGACCTGCCACTGCAGTCCACACATCATAGGTGATCTCCATATCTACACCCTTCACATGAGAGACAAGGTTGTTTCCCTCAAATTTGAGATTTGTGTAAAACACTCTAATCAAATCTTGGTAGATGTTCCCCTTTATCTCCAAGAACTTTATGAGAGATTGATCTTTGAGCAGCCTCCTCACATTATCTAGCTTTTGGCTTTTCAGCCAATCAAAGGAAACAACTTTGGGGTTGTTTATCACCTTTGTGCTAGTCTCAAACCTATACCTTTCAATAAGATCATTATCTCCAGAGAACCATCCTTCTAGTCTCCCTCCAGACCTTACTTCTCTGGTTTTAACTCTCTTTGAAGTGGGAGGAGTTGATTCCATGATGGCAGAAAAGGAGCAGAGAAAAACTCACACAAGAGGAGCAAGAGATATTGCAAGAGATGGTTCAATTGGTTGTTCTTGTGAAAGAGATCAGCTGCAATAAATTTTAAAGCATAAACAGAATCACAATGCATTCAATGATGTGAGTGGGTACCAGATTTTCAGAGAGAAAAGACTTGACCAAGCCCTGCACAGAAAATGTCAGAAAAAGCAGAAAATCACATGGTCATCACATGTGATCTTTGACTAGTCATAAAACCTCCTAAATTTTCAAGATTTTGGAATATATTCCTTTATGACTTGTTGTAACTTCTTTCTGAACATGATCAACTTTCAACACAGGTTCATTGACCAAGGATTCTTTCTTTAATGTGATATGCAACAGACAAAAAATTCAAAAAAGAATTAAATCTATTCTTTTCACAGTGCTGTCAGACACAAAACAATCGGTTGTTTTGAGGAAACAATCGGTTGTTTTTTCTGCAGCAGTAAAACTGATTTGAATTTTTAAACATGAGCAAAAAGAATTCAAAGCAGATGAAATTAAACATTTTAAAAGAGATATTTAAGCATGAATATGAACTTAAACAGAAATTAAAGATAAATATAAGGAAGGTCTTATCCTTTATGATGTTCTTTTAATGAGCCATATGCTTTGTGATCAAGAAGCCTCTTTTGATCATTGAGAGCCTTTGGACAGATACAGAACATTGATTCAGCTTCAATGTTAGTCTTTTTCTTCCAAGAACTTGATCAGATGACTCAGTCCCTCACACTTCTCTAGATTTCCTGCACAAACATGAGTTCAAGCAACAAGATTTGGTCCCTTTACAAATGTGGGTCCATTTGATTTCTTTTTCTCATTTGAAACCTTACATCCTTTAGGAATCCATTTCATGAAGCCCCTAGGAACAAAAATTTTTCTTATTTTGCAGAATCTAACCGAATGACCCTTTTTCATGTAGTAAAAGCATGTAACAACCGGTTGTTTCGACTTAACAATCGGTTGTTTTACTGGCTTTCTTGAAAAACTTTTTGAAAACTTATCTTGTTTGTTTTGTGGATTAAAACATAAACCAGCCCTTCCAAAAACACAGTTTTAAGATGTGAATACATTCTCAAAGTTAGATTTTCCTTTTGAAAGCTTATCCACAGTATTAACAAGATAAAGCACTTTCTTTTCAAGGTTTTCACAATTTTCACAAATGAGAGTGTCACACTTGCAATAAGAGTTTTTGAAATGTGTTTCTAGATTTTTAAAATTCTTTTTAGATTTTTCCAGCTCTTCTTCAAGTGCCTTCACTCTCTTTCCAAGCCAGCTGTTAAGTTCTTTCAATCGGTTCTTTGAAAGAACTAATCGATTAGCTTCATCATGAGTTTCTTGAAAAGCTTCAAGCAATTCACTATAATTTTGTTCATTTAAAGAAGCACAAGAACTTACTTCACTTCAGTTGTAAGATTCATCATCTCCTTCAACAATCAAACAGATGTTTGCTCTTTCATCTTCACTTGATGATGAACTTGATGAGGATACCCCATTTTCATCCCAAGCTATATAGGCTCTTTTTGTCTTGCCCTTCTTTTCCTTGTAGCTAGGCTTTTTCTCCTTGCCTTATTTGTTTGGGCAATCTGCCTTTATGTGCCCTTGCTCACCACAACCAAAACAAGTATAGTTATTGGAATTAAAATCATTGGATTTCTTGTTTCCATACCTATCTTTGTTGTTGTCTTTGTTGCGGTTCCTCTTCAAGAATTTGCTAAACTTTCTGGATAGCAAGCTAAGGTTCTCTTCATCACTATCATCGTTGGATTCTTGTTTGCCTTTGTGCTTGACAGCTTTTAAGGCAAGACTCCTTACGTGCTTGTCTTTGCTTTCTTGAACATTGAGTTGATTCATCTCTAACTCATGTTCCCTAAGCTTGCCAAACAAAGAAGTCATACACAATGATGTTAGATCTTTAGATTCAGATATTGCAGTTACCTTAGGTTGTCAAGATCTATCAAGGCATTTGAGTATCTTGATGTTTAGCTCTTCCTTTTCAAAGGTCTTGTCAAGACTCATGAGATGATTCATGATGTGCGTGAATCTTTTTTGCACTTCAACAATTGTTTCACCCTTGAGCATTCTGAACATCTCATACTCTTAGATTAGAGTATGCTTTCTAGCTCTCTTCACCTCATTTGTACCTTCATGAGTTACCTCCAAGGTGTCCCACATTTCCTTTGCTGATTTGCATTGAGAGACCCTGAAAAACTCATCTGAATTCAAAGCAAAGGTTATTATGTTTTTAGCAATGCAATCAATTTTGTCCTTTTTGCTTTTATAATCAGTCCATTGAGACCAAGGCTTTTCAATGGAAGATCCATCTTTTTCAAATTTTGGGACAAAAGGACCATTTTCAATTGCATCCCAAATTCCTTTGTCAAGTGATTCCACAAAGATTTCCATTCGGACTTTCCAAAATTGGTAGTTCAAACCAAAAAACAGAGATGGTCTGTTGATTGAAACACCTTCCCCAAAACCCAGAGCTACATCCAATCTTCCCAGAAACCACTGGGAATCCACTAAGCAATCAACCCTAAATTACTTACAACACAACCAAAGAAGTGACCTTGATCCCCTCAAGACACACACTTCCTTTGGTACAACACAACAACACTAAGAATGCTGATCTTGATCCCCTCAAGAACACACAGCACTTCTCAGCAATACACACAAAGTTCTTTCAACAGATACAAAGGATTACACTTGTTACAGAACAAATATGAAATCAATACAAGATGAAAATCCTATCTCACACTCTTTAATCAATGCAATCTCTAAGCAATTCTCAACTTTTCAAAATCTCAAATCTTTTGAAAAACTCAAATATGTTTTTTTGTATTTAAAACAAAGTTGTTTGTTGTATAATCTTAACAAAGTATTAATTGCATTTAAGGATTGGTCAAAGCATTAAAAACTGGAGCGTAAATAGTTAGAAAATCATTTAATGCTCAGTCAAAACACAAAACAGTTTTTTGTTATGGTCCCAAAACAAACAATCGGTTGTTTCCACGATTCAATCGGTTGTTTTGGTTTTGACAGCAAGTCAACCACTGAAAACAGTTTTCAACCTTTCTAAAAACACGTAAGTATAAAACAATCGGTTGTTTCGACAAAACAACAGGTTGTTTTTCACTTAGTTTGAAAAACACTTTTCTTTTAAAAAGATTGAGAATGCCTATGCTTTGGATTCAATCAAGAGTGTATTATACATGAAATCTACCCCAGATCCTATCTAAAAGACAGCTTAGCAACAACAAGCACATCCAGCCTTTCATCAACCTTCAAAGGGTTTGGATTCTTCAAAACTTGAACACACTTGGTTCAACAGATTTTACTCTTTACCTCATAAGGATTAAAGTCACCATCGGAATTAGAGCTCCCTGTCGCAGATGCAGTAGCACATATAAATCTTTATATCACTCCATGTTGTTGTCTGGGGAAACCTGAAAATCGACACCGAATTACATTTTATTAACCCTAGAAACGAGGTCCACGAAGATAACATAAGAAACTCGTGTTATGCGAAAAACAAATTAATTCGAACGAAAACTAAATTCATTCTTCGATTCTGGCAAATAGATAGAGAGAGAGAGACAATGGATGACCTGAGAGAGGTTGAAATTTTGGGACGGAGATTGTTATGAGAGAAACTCAATTTGGGGCAGTGTAGAATATTGGAGATTCCCAGAGCCATTGGGCGTGCCACTACAATGATGCAATGTTATCTCTCTCACTTGATGTCTGAAATTTAAGAGAACGAAATAGGACGGTGAGTGAGGGTTTACGAAATACAATTAGGGAACGTTTGTGGTGACAGTGAGGGCGAGGGTTTACGATTACGGTGAGGGTGAGAGGAAGGGTTTACGAAATGGGACTGAGAAGGGAAGGATTACGGTGAGGGTGAAAGGGTTTCCGAAATGGGGTTGAGAAGGTTTAGAAGAACGTGAAGACTGAAAGAGGATCAGGGTGAGAATGAAGGTTTAGAGGTTGAGTGAAAGAGGTTTAGGAGGGGAAAATGAAAACTTTGGGAAAGATTATGGGTATGGAGGGAACGAAAAGCGGGAGAAATTTTATTTTGAAGGTTAATTGTGGCGGTTTTAAATGCCACATTTCGAAGGAACATTATGGCGCTTACGAAAATGTAGTATTATACAACAAATTGTGGCAGTTTTTAATAACCGTCATATTATAACCGCCACCACATACATGTTTTATTTTAGTGATGACGTAATTTCTTTAAGGTACAAAGTTAACTTGACATCATTGTTGATGTGGGCATCGACAAGGAGGATGAATGTGTTTTGAACATTCTTTTGGAGAAGAGGGAATGGATTGGAAAATAAATATTTTCTTAAGGTTTGTTACAGAGTTTCTTATCTTATTATTCTTTTTTTTCATTATTCTATTTCTTTTTTTTAGTTTTATGTTAGTAAGAACAAATCAAAATTAGTGATTCACCATAATGATGACGTAATTGCTTTAAGGTACAGAGTTATCTTGACATCATTGTTGATTTGGGCATCTACGGAGAGGATGAATGCGTTTTGAATACGACATTCTTGTGGAGAGGAGGAAAGGAATTAGAAAATAAATATTTTCTTAAGGCTTGTTACGGAGTTTCTCATCTTATTCTTCTTCTTTTTTATTTTCATTATTATATTTGTCTTTTTTAGTTTTATGTTAGTAACAACAAATCAAATTTTGTTATGTTTATTGTGTTATAAATTTAAATTTGTTTAATATAATTTTTACTACAACTTAATTATTTAAATAGTAGGTTGAAACTCATAAATGATGAGAAAAAATGTTTCTATCTTATTTTTACTTAGTAATATTTGATATTTAAAAGATATGAATACACATAATAATATACAATATAGTAATAATAAAAAAATGAGGATGCATAGGCGCTTAAAGCGCCTGTGTTTCCGCTAGTATTAATAATAAAAAAAAAAAACAATAATTTCTTAGCACATATTGTTTTAGCACAATCTTATAATAATAAAAAAATTAAATAAATAGAATTTCTAAGTTTTTCAACATGGGACTCATAAGTTTTAGCACAATCTTAAGCGCATGTCCGTCGATTTCACCGATCTGAATAAAGCTTGTCCAAAGGACTCATACCCTTTGCCAAGCATTGATGCCCTGGTGGACAGTGCTGCAGGGTGTAAGTTGTTGAGCTTCCTGGATGTCTTCTCGGGGTATAATCAGATCAAGATGCATCCCATGGATGAAGAGAAGACCGCCTTCATGACCGAGAGATCGTGCTACTGCTATAAGGTGATGCCGTTTGGGCTGAAGAACGCGGGGGCCACGTACCAGAGGTTGATGGATCGAGTACTTGCGCCGATGCTAGGAAGGAATGTGCAAGCGTACGTCGATGACATGGTCGTGACCTCGCCAGAGAAAGGCAAGCACGTTGCAGACTTGGAGGAGTTGTTCACGACGATCGCCAAGTTCAAATTGAAGCTGAATCCAGAGAAATGCATTTTCGGCGTGGAGGCTGGAAAGTTTTTGGGTTTCCTCTTAACCGAAAGAGGCATAGAGGCCAACCCTGATAAGTGTGCCGCCATCTTGGCGATGAGGAGCCCAGCTACGGTGAAGGAGGTTCAACAGCTAACAGGTTGGATGGCGGCCCTGTCTCGCTTCGTGTCAGCTAGCGGAGAAAAGGGCCATCCCTATTTTCAGTGCCTAAGGAGAAATAACAAGTTTGCTTGGACGAAGGAGTGCGAGGAAGCCTTCGTCAAGCTGAAGGAATATCTGGCGAGCCCGCCGGTCCTGTGCAAACCGCTGGTGGGAACCCCTCTCAGGTTGTATTTTGCTGTAACTGAGAGGGCGGTGAGTGCGATGCTCGCCCAGGATCAAGATCAGGCTCAAAAGCCTATTTATTTTGTTAGTAAGGTGTTGCAGGGCCCCGAAACGAGATATCAGGCCCTAGAAAAGGCTGCGCTGGCTGTGGCCCTAAGAGTGACTCGCTGCTAGTCACGGGACAAGTAACAGGCGAGTTCCAGGCTAAAGATCCACAAATGGCGGCTTACTTGGAGTATGTGCTGGAATTGAAGAGTTCCTTTGCCTCTTTTGAAGTGGTGCATGTGCCCAGAGAGCAGAATGCCCGAGCTGACTTGCTGGCCAAGCTCGCCAGTTCAGGCAAGGGGGGTAGGCAGAGGACGGTGATTCAAGAAACTCTGAAGACGCCGAGGGCATTTGTAGCAGATCACCTGGTTCTTCAGATAAGCAGGTCGACGGAAAAAGTGGCAAGAAGTCACAAGTCTTTAACGCAAGAAACGTTGAGATCGCCGAGAATTAGAGCGTGTCGGGGAGAGAGGGTGAACATGACACAGGTCTGCGCTACCCATGAGCCAGACACTTGGATAACACAGTACAAGCGGTGCCTGGCAGATGGCCTTCTCCCGCTGGATCCGACAGAGGCTAGGAAGGTAAAGAAAAATTCTAGCAAGTACACATTGATTGATGGCGATCTGTACAGGTTTGGGTTCACTCACCCACTCCTGGAATGCGTACATGGCGAGAAGTGCACGAGAATCATGGCAGAGCTCCACGAAGGAATATGCGGAAGCCACGTCGGGGGTCGAGCTCTGGCCGCGTGGACTCTGCGTGCAAGTTACTACTGGCCATCGATGAGAGAAGACTGCAAGAAGTATGCCCAATGTTGCAAACAATGCCAACAGCACGCCGATTGGCACAAGGCGCCTCCCGAGGAGTTGAAGTCGATCTACAGCCCTTGGCCATTTCATACTTGAGGAATCGACATCCTGGGACCATTCCCGCTGGCGATCAGGCAGATGAAGTACTTGGTGGTGGCGATTGAGTATTTCACCAAGTGGATCGAAGCAGAACCAGTGGCCCAGATCACCGCACACAAGATCGAAGGTTTCGTGTGGAAGAATATTGTGTGCCGGTTTGGAGTGCCCAAGCGCCTGGTGTCGGACAATGGGACTCAGTTTGCAAGCCACTTGTTGAAGAAGCTGTGCGAAGGAGTGGGAATTCAACAAGTGTTTGCATCCGTCGAGCACCCTCAGACAAATGGCCAAGTAGAATCAGCTAATCGGGTGTTGCTGAGAGGTTTGAAGAGAAGACTAGAGAAAGCCAAAGGAAGCTGGGCTGAGGAGGTACCCCGTATAGTCTGGGCGTACCACACCACCGAGCAGTCAGGAACCCACGAGACCCCGTTCAGCTTGGTCTATGGGTGTGATGCAATGATTCCAGTAGAGATCCAGGAGAACTAGCCGAGATTCCAGAACTTCGTAGAGGAAGACTCGAATGAAGAGAGAAGGCTGAACCTGGATCTACTGGATGAGGTCAGGGAAGAGGCGAGATTGAAGGCTGAAGCGGTGAAGAGAAGGATTGAACGAAGATACAACTCGAAGGTTGATCCTGCCGGCAACTCGAACGTGGAGGAATCGCTTCATAACACTCTCTGCCCTGTCTACGCGACTGCGTCTTCTGCAGAATCACCCTCAGAACCTTCTCTTGGATCTCCAAATGTGCCCTGCAAAACACACAGACGGCGCCTCTGGCGGCCGTTTGTACTCCGACGATCAAGTTAGTCCACAGAACCACCAAATCAGAAAACTAGTAGTGTGTGTGAAAAACTCTTGCTCTCTGTTTTTCGTATCCCCCACTTCTCTCCCTGATTCCTCCTTTTATCTCTCTGTCTCTGTTTCAGGGCATAACAGAATTTTGTTATGCTTTTCTGGCATGTGTCAGAAACCTGTTATGCTTTTCAGAGACAGTGTACCTGCAGAATCAGAGAGCGTGGGTGTCTGTGCGTGTCCGCGCGTCTCTGCGCTGGGCTGCGCCTGTCTGTACCCTTAATGGTACGGAGTGCACTTTTTTCTGGACCGCACCCCTCTCAGATGGTGACACGTGGAGGCCTGCAACTCACATCTAACCACACACGTGTCGTTTACTGGAAGGGCTCTAGCGCTCCTCTTTGTGTGCCTAAGTTACGCCCTTGCGGAGTAGCTTAGGATATTTCTCTTATCTGGGTAAATCGTATACTCTTAGGAGAACGTCGGGTGTGGCTGGTCTAGGCACACTCACCAAACGTTGCTCTCTGCGTAGGCGACTTACCCTTCACGATGCCACGCACGTAATGGGTTGAGGGAATCACCAATCACTGACTGGTTTACTAGTTCCCTCAGGCCACTCTCGTGCATGATTCCCTGAGGTGTGCTCATGCGAGATCCATGCGTAACGCTCTCGCTGGGAACCTCAGTCCCAGTTTAACTGCATGTAACACGAGACCCCGATGACAATACACCCGATGACTGATCAGTGTGTATTTGCTTCTCGCGTTCTGCCTTCAGGCGTTAGTCTGAGAACTGGTCTGTTGGTGGCCACTTGGCTACTGACCACCGATCACCATTCTGGATGATCTGTCCCCCGACCTCTCTGCCGCCTGATCTGTCGGTGGTCACTTGGTTACTGACCACCGATCACCGCTCTTGGCGATCGTTCCCCTAGCCTCTCTGCCACCTGGTCCACGTGTCACCCCGCGAGTGGTCCACGTGGTTCTCTGCTGCTGACGTCATCGACTACCGATGACTGATCGGATCAAAGGTGATGCCAAGACAGTTTAGAGAAGGCGACCTGGTGATGAGGAAAGCCCACCAGTACGAGATGGAGAATAAACTGTCGCCCAAGTGGACGGGGCCGTTCAGAATAACCGAGGCGCTCGGGAACGGCGCCTACCGCTTAGAGACATTGGAAGGAGGGGCGATTCCTCGCACTTGGAACGCCACGCACCTGAAGTTGTATTACAGTTAAGAAGCCTTGTAAGTAAAGACAAACACGAAGTTATATTACAATGTCTCTGTTAAAACAATTTGAAGGGGGCACTCTTTTTTCCCTAAGGAGGGTTTTTAATGAGGCCACCCAATAAAGAGAAGTTTTCAAAGTACAAGTTGTTTTAGATTGCGTGCCTGTTGTTTTCAGAAAGTTTTGAAGAAAGACCTTGTCACTTGTATGTGGCTTAAGGCAAGTTAAAGATATATTGCATGCTTTCTAAAGAGTTTTAAGTCCTCATCGTCTTTCGGCGATCGGAGGCACCAGTTAAAGTTTTAAGTCCTCATCGTCTTTCGGCGATCGGAGGCACAAGTTAAAGTTAAAGTCCTCATCGTCTTTCGGCGATCGGAGGCACCAGCTAAAAGACCTCAACGCCCTCGCGCGTCCTGAGGCGAGTTAAAGACCTCCTCGCCGTCGAGCGAGTGCAGGCGAGGAAGAGCGAAAAGTCCTCAGTGTTTCTGGGGGCGAGGAGATGTAACCCCTGGGGCAATGTAGAGGCACCAGTGAAAAGTCCTCAATGTTTCTGGGGGCGAGAAGATGTAACCCCCGGGGCAATGTAGAGGCAAGTAAAAGACCTTCTCGCCTATGAGCGAGTTCAGGCGAGCTAAAGACCTTCTCGCCGATGAGCGAGTTCAGGCAAGGTAAAATCCTTCTCGTCTCGAACGAGTTCAGGTGTGGTGTTAAGGGTGGACGAAGTTTGGAAGGTGGTTAAGGTAGGTTCGAAGAGAACGCCTAGCCACCCGGTCTTTTGTTCTGAAGTTCAGGAAGGTAGAGAAGGATCCGAAAGGCACCTCTACCCCAGATAAAGAACAATGGCCAAGGTATGAAGCCAGAAAGAAGCTGATATCGCCAAGAGTCTTTGGCGACCAGAAAAAGTCCAAACAGGGGCGAGAAAGTTAAAAACCTGTTTTGATGAAGCAGATCGGGAGAAACAATGCTTTAAGCCAGTAGTGGAGTTAAAGTTCGTTGCTTGAAGAGTAATTTTGCGCTGAGGTTAATTACCTTAAGATTACAAGTTGTTAAAGTGATTATTATTCGAAGTTGAAATGGTTCGAGACAGTCAAGTAAGGCAAGGAGCTGCAGCAAAATACAAATACAAATACAAACACATACACTTTGGAAAGCACAACAAAGAAGAGCAATTACAAGCCAAGGAGTGCATAGTATAGGAAAGCTGAATTTTATTTTCTGTAATTCAATTTCTTTGTATTTCTTTGAGTTGTAATTACATTTAATCTTGTTTAATTAGTGGATTAAACACGTCTAGACGGTGAGTGTGTCTTCAAAGGCTCCAAGTGTCTAGAAGCCTCACCCTAAGAAACGTCTAGTTTAAAGCTTTGTAGTTACCAATCTTTAATTGTGCTTAGCTAGTTTGCTCTACGTTAATTACTTGTTTAGCATTGCTTATTTGCTTTGTTTGTTAATTGCTTTGCATTGTTTTCCTTTGCATAAAATTTTACTTTTCATTTCTCATTGTGATCTAAGTAATTTACTTAGAAAAAGAATTGTGTGAAGTTTTTTAGGGATAGTTATTGGCAAGGAAAGACTTGGTACTGAAGAAGTCATAGTGACTAACCTCTCTTTCCTGGAAAGCTACCTTCACTACTTTCCTTTTCTTTCTTGAAGTAAAATACTTTTAAACACAAATCTTTAGTCATGTCAACTCACTCTTCTAAATCTAATGAAAGTGGTATAAAGTCCATCAAATCTCTTATAAAGCAATTAGCCAAGGACTTTCAATCACTCTCATATAGACAATTGGAGCATGAGGCCCAAATCAAGGAATTGACATTGGTTAAAGAAAAGGATGAAAATTCTCAAAAATCTAAAAAAATACGTTCTCATGCATCTAGTTCTCAAAATCATGATTCTTTTGGGGAGGAAAGTCTTAGGATAAATGAGTATTATCAACCACCCCCTAGGAGAACTAGAAGAGATAGAAGAGAACAAGAGAACCCAAGAGAGGTTAGGGTAGACCTACCCCATTTCCATGGAAAAGAAAACTTAGAAGTCTATTTAGATTGGGAAATGAAGGTAGAACAATTATTTGCTTGCCATAGAGTAAGTGAAGAGAGAAAAGTACCCCTAGCCACTCTTAGTTTCCAAGGGAACGCTATGTATTGGTGGACAGCATTAGAAAGAGATAGGCATCTTCATAGGGAACCTCCCATAGAATATTGGAATGATCTTAGGGGAGCCCTAAGACACCGCCATATTCCCTCCTACTATAATAGGGAGTTGATGGACAAGCTCCAAAGACTCCAACAAAGAACAGTGAGTGTAGAGGAGTATAGGCAAAAGATGGAGCTATATATGATGAGAGCCTCCATTAGGAAGAATGAGTCCACCACCATAGCTAGATTTTTAAGTGGGTTAAATCTTGAGATAAGGTATAGAGTTGAACTTCTACCTTATCAAGACTTGAATGATTTGGTTCAACTATGTATTAAAGTTGAACAACAAAATTTAAGGAAAACTTCAAGTCGAAAGGAAGGTTCATACTCTAACTCCTATCCAAAAAGAGATTTTAAAAGGGAGGGTAGTACATCCAAAGAAAAACCAAGAAAGACTCCCAAACCCATAGGCAAAGATATACTCACTCCACTCATTCGCATTAGGGATGTTAAATGTTATAAATGCTTTGGAAGAGGACATGTGCAAGCTCAATGTCCAAACCAAAGAACCTTGTTTTTAAAAGGAATAGATGAATACACTAGTTGTGAAGACGAACCTAGTGAGAAAGAAGAAAGGGGAGATGATGAAAGAGTGTATTCTTTAGAGGGGGAATTATTGATGATTAGAAGAACCCTCAACAACCAAACTAGTGCAACCATGGAAACACAAAGAGAGAACATCTTTCACACAAGATGCAAAGTTTTAGAAAACATATGTTCTCTCATTGTGGATAGTGGCCAATGTTGCAATTTTTGTAGCACTAGGATGGTTGAAAAATTAAATCTAAAAGTAGTTCCTCACCCTAAACCATACAAGCTTCAATGGATAAATGGAGTTGGGGAACTAGTTGTGGATAAACAAGTGAAAGTCAAGTTTTTTATAGGTAACTACAAAGACAAAGTTTTATGTGACGTAGTACCTATGGAAGCTTGCCACATCTTATTAGGTAGACCATGGCAATTTGATAAGAAAACCATGCATAATGGTCTAACTAATGAGATTACCTTCACCCACAAAGAAAAGAAGTTTGTACTTAATCCTCTACCACACTCCCAAGTGGTAAGAGATCAAATACAAATGAAACAAAAGAGGGATGAGGAAAAAAAATAGAAAAAGAGAAAATCCTTAGGGATCAAAAGGCGTGGGAGAAGAGTGTTCCTTCCCACAAGGTCATTCAACAAGACAAAACAATTGAAAATACCTTTGAAAATATGCTTCTTGTTGAACAACCTAGCCTTATCTTTTGTAAAGGAACACTTACATGCACTGCCACAAATCTTGAGACTATGATTATACCTCCTCAAGTCAAAAATATTTTAAATGAATTTGATGATATATTCTCTAAAGAGGGACCCATAGGACTTCCTCCTTTTAGAGGTATAGAACATCAAATTGATTTGATTCCGGGGGCAAGTCTACCAAATAGACCCGCCTATAGAACTAACCCCGAGGAAACAAAGGAGATAGAGTCTCAAGTACAATATTTGTTGGAGAAGGGTTGGGTGCAAAAGAGCCTAAGTCCTTGTGTTGTACCTGTCTTGTTGGTGCCCAGAAAGGATGGCAAATGGAGAATGTGTTGTGATGGTAGAGCCATGAACAACATCACCATGAAGTATAGGCATCTAATCCCAAGACTTGATGATATGCTTGATAAACTACATGGGTCAATCATATTTTTCAAAATTGATCTTAAAAGTGGATATCACCAAATTAGAATCAAGGAGGGTGATGAGTGGAAAACCGCTTTTAAAACCAAATTTGGACTATATGAATGGTTGGTGATGCCCTTTGGTCTCACTAACACACCTAGTACCTTCATGAGGCTCATGAATCATGTCTTGAGAGATTGCATAGGTAAATATGTAGTAGTTTATTTTGATGATATCTTAGTTTATAGTCAAAACCTAGATGACCACCTAAGACACCTTAGGGAAGTTTTTCTAGTGCTTAGAAATAATAGTTTGTTTGCAAATAGTGATAAGTGTACTTTTTGTGTTGATAGTATAGTTTTTCTTGGTTTTTTAGTAAACAAAAAGGGGGTACATGTTGACCCTGAAAAAATCAAAGCCATCCAAGAATGGCCAACTCCACAAAATGTAGGAGATGTTAGGAGTTTTCATGGTTTGGCTAGCTTCTATAGACGCTTTGTGCCTAACTTCTCTAGTCTAGCTTCACCACTCAATGAGTTAGTGAAGAAAGACACTACAAGCATGAACAAGCCTTTAAGAGAGTAAAGGCTCAACTTACTAATGCACCCATTCTAGCTTTACCAAATTTTGCTAAAACGTTTGAGCTAGAGTGTGATGCATCGGGGGTTGGCATAGGTGCGGTTTTGTTACAAGGGGGGGCATCCAATTGCTTGTTTTAGTGAAAAACTTCATGGAGCCACCCTTAACTACCCCCACCTATGACAAAGAGCTCTATGCACTTGTGAGGGCCTTAAAGACTTGGGAACACTATCTTGTTTCTAAAGAATTTGTTATACATAATGATCATGAGTCTTTAAAATATTTGAAAGGCCAACACAAGCTCAATAAAAGACATGCAAAATGGATGGAATTTCTTGAACAATTTCCTTATGTCATCAAATACAAGAAGGGAAGCACAAATATAGTGGCGGATGCTCTCTCAAGGAGACATGTGCTCTTTTCAAAATTTGGTGCTCAAATTCATAGAATTGACAACATAAAAGAACTTTATCAAGAAGACCAAGACTTTGCATTCATCTTTGCTAAATGTGAACGTAGAGCACAAGAAGGTTACTGATCCTGCCGGCAACTCGAACGTGGAGGAATCGCTTCGTAGCACTCTCTGCCCTGTCTACGCGACTGCGTCTTCTGCAGAATCACCCTCAGAACCTTCTCTTGGTGCTCCAAACGTGACCTGCAAAACACACAGACGGCGCCTCTAGCGGCCGTTTGCACTCCGACGATCAAGTTAGTCCACAGAACCACCAAAGATGAGAAAACTAGCAGTGTGTGTGAAAAACTCTTGCTCTCTTTTTTCTTGTCCCCTCATCTCTCCCTGATTCCCTCTTTTATGTCTCTCTCTCTGTTTCTGGGCATAACAGAATTCTGTTATGCTTTTCTGGCATGTGTCAGAACCCTGTTATGCTTTTCAGAGACAGTGTACCTGCAGAATCAGTAGTGAGAGCGTGAGAGTCTGTGCATGTCTGCGCGTCTCTGCGCTTGGCTGCGCCTGTCTGTACCCTTAGTGGTACGGAGTGCACTTTTGTCTGGACCGCACCCCTCTCAGATGATGACACGTGGAGGCCTGCAACTCACATCTAACCACACACGTGTCACTTACTGGAAGGGCTCTAGCGCTTCTCTTTGTGTGCCTAAGTTACGCCCTTGCGGAGTAACTTAGGATATTTCTCTCACCTGGGTAAACCGCATACTCTTAGGAGAACGTCAGGTGTGGCTGGTCTAGGCACACTCACCAAACGTTGCTCCCTGCGTATACAGCTTACCCTTCACGGTGCCACGCACGTAATGGGTTGAGGGAATCACCAATCACTGACTGGTTTACTAGTTCCCTCAGGCCACTCTCGTGCATGATTCCCTGAGATGTGCTCATGCGAGGTCTATGCGTAACGCTCTCGCTGGGAACCTCAGTCCCAGTTTAACTGCGTGTAACACGAGACCCCGATGACAATGCACCCGATGACTGATCAGTGCTTATTTTCTTCTCGCGTTCTGCCCCCAGGCGTTAGTCTGAGAACTGGTCTGTTGGTGGCCATTTGGCTGCTGACCACTGATCACCATTCTGGATGATCTGTCCCCTGACCTCTCTGCCGCCTGATCTGTCGGTGGTCACCTGGTCACTGACCCCCGATCACCGCTCTTGGCGATCGCCTCCCTGGTCTCTTTGTCACCTGGTCCACGTGTCACCCTGCGAGTGGTCCACGTGGTTCTCTGCTGCTGACGTCATCGACTAACGATGACCGATCGGATCACAAGCCCCCCAGTCTCGAGTCGTGAACTCGTTCTCGGCGAAGAGACTAAGTGGTCGTGCCCTCAGTCCACGTGGCAAGTGGGGCCGCATCACGTGCCACCTCACGTGCTGCTTCTTTAACGTTTGGACTTCGTTTCTTAATCTCGCGACACGTGGCCCCATCGACAGTCAGCATTGTGCGTCGCTAGCGCTTCTCTTATTCAAATTGGCGCGCTCTTTCACTGTTCCTTCATCTTCTTCAATCGACTCTCAAACCTTCTGCGAGCTCTTTCTCTGCGCACCCATCTTTCTTCAAGTTTTCTACCTCCAAACCTCTCGCGATCATTCAAAGGTATGGTTTTTCTTCTTCCTGGGCTTATTTGGGTCATCTTTACCGATTGCATTTGTCTTTCTCGTTGTCATGCATTCATCTTCTCTATTTTCCCTCTCTCGACCCGCGCTAGGGTTTTTTCACGTTCTCGCTCTGACTTCTGCTTCTTCTTCTTCCTCTTTTCACCTGGGCATCCCTCTCTCCTTCGCCCTCTCTGTTTTCACTGAAACATTCATCATTCCCTCTTCTTCCATTCATTCTGACTTTTCGTTTTTCCTCCATTTGCAGCTATCTCGCGATGGCTCGCTTGAAACAAACTGCGCGTATAATTGCCTCATCCTCTGGTGCACAGCCTTCCGCGAGTGCGCCAGCTCCACCACCGCCTGTTGCTACCTCCTTTCATGACAACGCCAGGGTCTACGACTGGGCCCCCCTGGCGTTGCTGGCTGAAACATCCACCCTGCTACCACAGGGTCATCTCACCTCTCTCCTGAGCCATGACCCGGATGAACCCTCGTGCGCCATAGACAGGGAAAATGATTTCAATATCCACGTTTGCATCCCTCCTCGAGGGATGCCCATCTGTGCGGACGATAGGGCCACCAATGGGGTGCCCTTCTTCTTCGTCTACTCCGCCATTTTCAAAAGGTTGAAGCTGCGCCTCCCCTTCACCTTTTTCGAAAAGGAGCTGCTGATGGAGTTGAACGTCGCGCCTTGCCAACTCCATCCCAATGCCTGGGCCTTCATCCGGGCATTTCAAATCCTCTGCAATTATTTTGGGCACAACGCCTCCGTGGATGTGTTCCTCTACTTCTTCGAGGCGAAGAATCCTGGGGATAGGTCCTGGGTTAGCCTGAACGGGGTTGCTGGACGGGTGCTCCTGGGCCTATACCAGCAATCCTTCAAAGACTGGAAGGGCAGATTCTACATGATATCTGCCACCCAACAAAGTCCAAATCTACTCGAGGGGTACCCCCTCTACTGGGTTCCTGGGGTTGAATTCAAGAAATCCAGGGACCTCGAAACCATGGCCCCCTACGAGCGCGAGCTATGTGGGCTGCTCCTGGGGGCCAAGTACAACTCCGCTCGCCTCATCAAGGATGAATTTGATGTGGTGGCTCTGAAAAAATATATAGGTAGCTCTTCTCATGCATGCTTTTATGTGTTTTTTGACTTACTTGCATAACTTGGCCAACTAACCCTTCCTTTTCTCGTCTATGTAGACTCAATGTCGGGGAAAGACAGGAGGCTAGCCTCGCTGGAGCTTGCCAAGCGTCAGGGAGCCAAGGGGGCTCCTCTTCTTCTACTACAGAGCCCATTGCAGCCCCTCCACTCTCGGTCGCGCCAGCTGAAGGCCCCGAGCAAGGAAAGAAAAGGAAAAGGCTGGTGAAGGCTTCCACTTCACTTGCTGCTGCAGCCTCAACTGAAGAGGAGAGCTCTGGCTCTCCTCTTATACACCGCCAGAGGAAGAAGCCAGCGGTTGAGGGGGCTTCGTCTCTCCAGCCTGGGGAGATCGAGGTGGTGGAGGTAGAGGAAGGTTCACCCCCTCCTCCTTCTACTCAACCTGCCTCAGAGCCCACACGCCTTCCTTCTCCATGCCAGCAGTTGCCTCCAACTTCTCCACTGCCATCTTCCCCCCCAGCAGGCCAATCACCTGGTCCATCTGCTCATCCTGCTGGGGGTGCTTCTGCCCAACCTGGGGGTCCACCACCACCACTGCCAGTCTCCACCGGCACTGCTGAATGTGGTGGGTCCAGCTCGCGCCCAAGCGCTTCTGGGGCCAGCCACGAGAACTTTAGCAGGGTCATCACCCTGGTTCGACAGCTCATTAGCAACCGAGAGCTTGTCGAATGGAATGGTGATGAGGTGGACATGCACCTAGCCAGGCAGATGGTGCTCTCCCTGGAGTTCTCCACCCAGCATCGCAAGCAAATAGCCCTGGAGAAGAGGGTGAAAGAGCTTGAGCACGACAAGGAGTCACTGCGAAGTGACTTCGAAGCTGCTCAAGGGTCTGTGGAGATAATGCGAGGCATGGTGGAGAAAGCTAGGAGGGAATACCTAGCGCAGGTCCAAGAGACCATCAAGATGGAGATCTTGATGGGGCAGACTGTGAGCTCTTTGGACTGCGCAGTGGTGGAGCTACGGGCCGAGAGCTCCTCCCTGCGCCAACTGAACACTCAGCTAGTGGGGGAGCTCGAGTCCACCAAAGAAGCGGCTGCTGCTGGAGAGAAAAAGCTTGAGGAGGTGGCGGGCAAACTCTCTGAAGCCAAAGGCCAACTAGCAGAAGCTGCCTCCCCTCTTGCTGCCGTTACCACTGAGAGAGATGTTGCGGAGGTCTCAATGCAAAAACTGGAGGCGGAGAAGGCTGATTTGATGAACGTGGGTGCTGATGCCCTTACTGATGGATTCGAGCTAGCACTCGAGCAAATCAGATGCGTTCTCCCAGACCTGGACCTCTCGCAGTTCAACATCTATCACGAAGTGGTGGATGGAAAGCTCATCCCTCCTGCCCCTTAAACTTTTCTCTTTCTTGTAAATTTTCACTTCTGCACCACTTTCCTTAGAACTCAAAACTTGTATAAAACTTGGTTATGAAGATAAACTCTCAATTTGTATGAGCTTCTTCTCTTGTATTTTTCTTGAGTTTCACCTTTCTTTAAGCACGCGACTAACTGTTAGCTACCTTAGGTTCAGCGCAATCTTAGGCTTTGTCTTTCACTTTGCACACGACTAAGTGTTAACCAGCTTAGGCCTAGCGCGATCTGCTTCTCTTGTTCTTGGCCTCTACTTGATCACGACTAGCTATTCCCTTAGCTTGGTGTTTGACAGTCCTCGTGCGCTGCTTTGCACCACTAACCAATCACTGACGACTCATCAGTGATCGTTCTTTAGTCTTCACTTAGCTTCTCTGCCGCTTTAGCGCTAAGTGCGTAGAAGACTTTGACATCATTCGCTCGAAGTGATGCCTCGTTTTGGAGAAAGAAAAGTGTTTCTCGCTAACCCCTCTTCCTTTCCCCAAGGTCATCACCCTTCGGCGGATTGAGTCGTTCCTTCCCTGCCTCACTCCTGGGGTGAAGAGGGTTTCGGACTAAGAGCCTTACTGGGCCAATATTGGTGTATGCCAAGTGGGTAAGGACATTTTCTCAAAATCTTTCCTTTCCCCCCCTTGGTCTTATTAGCACCCCTGGCTTTTCAAACCCTTAACTGCTTGCGCTCACACCTGGGGTGAGGAAGACTTAGATCGGTGCCAGTACTTGCGCCTAGGGCAAGTAGGGCCTAACCAATCACCTGCACTTGCACCTGGGGCAAGGAGGATTTTAACTTATATACATGAGCACACTTGATATGCTGGAAATTTTTTCTTTACTTGGGTGGCCTCGTTAAAAACCCTCCTTAGGGAAAAGAGTGCCCCCTTGTCTGTTCAACTGTTTCCACCACATACAAAGCATGTATCTTTTAGCGCGAGAACGCAATTACTGTACAATTTTAACTGAAAATTTTTTTTAAATGGGTGGCGTTCCACGTTCTGGGGATTCTCCTCCCTCCAAAGTCTCTAGGCGATAGGCTCCGTTCTCCAGCGTCTCAACCACTCTGTACGGGCCTGTCCACTTTGGAGACAATTTGTTCTGCATGTCATTCTGATGCGCCTTTCTCATCACCAGATCACCTTCTTGGAAGCGCCTGGGCCTCACTTTAGAGTTGTGCCTCCGCTCTACTCTTCTCTTTACGGCTTCAGCACTGACTCTGGCTTCTTCTCGCACTTCGTCTAGCAGGTCTAGATTCACCTTACGTTCTTCATTGGACTCTTCAGCAATGAAGTTCAAGAATCTGGGGGAGCTCTCCTGTATCTCCACGGGAATCATGGCGTCTGTCCCATAGACAAGGCTGAAGGGCGTCTCATGGGTGCTGGACTGCGGTGGTATGATAAGACCATACAATTCTAGGGACCTCCTCTGCCCAGCCTCCTTTGGCCTTGTCTAGTCTTCGCTTCAACCCCCTGAGCAGTACTCGATTTGCTGACTCCACCTGCCCATTGGTTTGTGGGTGTTCCACTGAAGCGAAAACCTGCTGTATTTTTAACTCCTCACACATCTTCCTCAGCTGATGACTCGTGAACTGGGTGCCATTGTCGGAGACCAACCTCTTGGGTATTCCGAAACGGCAGACGATGTTCCTCCAGACGAAATGCTCGACTTTTTGTGCGGTGATGTGTGCGACCGGTTCTGCCTCCACCCACTTGGTGAAGTACTCGATGGCCACGATGAGAAACTTCATCTGCCTTATCGCCAGGGGAAAAGGTCCTAGGATGTCGATCCCCCATGTGTGGAATGGCCACGGGCTATGGATGGACCTCAACTCCTCAGGGCGTGCCTTGTGCCAGTCTGCATGCAGTTGACACTGTTTGCATCGCTGAGCAAACCTTATGCAGTCTTCCTTCAGGTTTGGCCAGTAGTACCCCGCGCGGAGTACTCTACTTGCCAAAGCGCGACCACCTACATGGCTTCCGCACACCCCCTCGTGCAGCTCAGACATGAGTCTGGTGCATTGCTCGCCGTGCACACAGATCTGCACAGGGTGAGAAAATCCAAATCTAAAGAGTTTTCCATCTATTAGAGTAAACTTACTTGAACTCCTCTTTATCCTTTTTGCCTCTGCCACGTCGAGCGGGAGTACACCATCTTCTAGGTACAACTGGTATGGCGTTATCTAGGTGTCAGGCTCCTTCTCCGCGTGGACTTCCATCGACTCATCGGTCTTCGACGGTCGCGATCTCACCCTCGGTGTTCTCAGCGTTTCTTGGATCAACGACCGATGACCGATCGTCAGATGCTCCATTGATTTGCACACATGGAATACCTGGTTGTCCGACACGAATGCACGCGGTACCTTCAAGGTCTCCTGAATGACGGTCCTCTGCTTCCCCCCTTTGCCTGAGCTGGCCAGCTTGGCAAGCAGGTCTGCTCTGGCATTTTGCTCTCTTGGCACGTGTACCAATTCGAATTTGGTGAAGGACGTCTTCAGGAGCAGTACATACTCCAGGTAGGCTGCCATCTGGGGATCCTTTGCTTGGAACTCCCCTGTAACCTGCCCGGTGACCAGCAAAGAGTCGTGATCCGATCGGTCATCGGTAGTCGGTGACGTCAGCAGCAGAGAACCACGTGGACCACTCGAAGGGTGACACGTGGACCAGGTGGCAGGGAGGTCGGGGGGACGATCGCCAAGAGAGGTGATCGGTGGTCAGTAACCAAGTTACCACCGACAGATCAGGCGGCAGAGAGGTCGGGGGACAGATCACCCAGAATGGTGATCGGTGGTCAGTAGCCAAGTGGCCACCGGCAGACCAGTTCCCAGACTCGCGCCTGGAGGCAGAGCGCGATAAGCGAATAAACACTGATCAGTCATCGGGTGTATTGTCATTGGGGTCTCGTGTTACACGCAGTTAAACTGGGACTGAGGTTCCCAGCGAGAGCGTTACGCATGGACCTCGCATGAGCACACCTCAGGGGATCATGCACGAGAGTGGCCTGAGGGAACTAGTAAGCCAATCAGTGATTGGTGATTCCCTCAACCCATTACGTGCGTGGCATCGTGAAGGGTAAGTCGCCTACGCAGAGAGCAACGTTTGGTGAGTGTGCCTAGACCAGCCACACCCGACGTTTTCCTAAGAGTATGCGATTTACCCAGATAAGAGAAACATCCTAAGTTACTCCGCAAGGGCGTAACTTAGGCACACAAAGAGAAGCGCTAGAGCCCTTCCAGTAAGTGACACGTGTGTGGTTAGATGTGAGTTGCAGGCCTCCACGTGTCATCATCTGAGAGGGGTGCGGTCCAGACAAAAGAGCACTCCGTACCACTGAAGGTACAAACAGGCGCAGCCAAGCGCAGAGACGCGCAGACATGCGCAGACCCTCACGCTCCCCACTGCTGATTCTGAAGGTACGCTTTCTCTGAAAAGCATAACAGGGTTCTGACACATGCCAGAAAAGCATAACAGAATTCTGTTATGCCCAGAAGCAGAAAAAGAGAGATAAAATAGAGAATCAGGGGAGAGTGAAAGGAGAGAAAAAAAAGAGAGACGAAAAACAGAGTGCAAGAGTTTTTTACACACGCATTACTAGTTTCCAGTTTCTGGTGGTTCTGTTGGACTAACTTGATCGTCGGAGTGCAAACGGCCGCAAGAGGCGCCGTCTGTGTGTTTTGCAGGTCACGTTTGGAACAGCAAGAGAAGGTCCTGAGGGTGATCCTGCAGAAGACGCAGTCGCGTAGACAGGGCAGAGAGTGCTACAAAGCGATTCCTCCCCGTTCGAGTTGCCGGCAGGATCAAGTCGCTTTTGGCCAGCAGATCTCTTGATCCCATTTCTCTTGCCAGCAACATTCCCGATCAGGGCTTCGTACTCCACCTGATTGTTGCTAGCTTTGAAGGCAAAGCGGAGGGACTGCTCGATCAGTACCCCGTTTGGGCCTTCCAAAATGACTCCAGCGCCGCTCCCCTGCTGATTGGAGGAGCCATCCACCGATAATACCCGTCATAAACGCGGTCTTGCACTCATCCATGGGGTGCATCCTGATCTGGTTATACCCCGAGAAAGCGTCCAAGAAGCTGAGCATCTTTCCCCCTGATGCGCTATCAACTAGGGCGTCTATACTGGGTAGGGGGTAAGAATGTTTTGGGCACGCCTTGTTGAGATCAGTGAAATCCACGCACATTCTCCACTTGCCGCTCGCCTTCTGAACCAGCACCACATTCGCTAGCCACTCGGGGTACTGGATTTCTCTTATGTGCCCTGCAGCAAGGAGCTTCTGTGCTTCATCGTGGATCACCTTCCTCTTCTCCTCGTTGAATTTCCTTCGCCTTTGTCGCATAGGTCGAACCTTGGGATCCATCGACAGACGATGGCAAAGGAAATCGAGGTCGATCCCTGGCATGTCGGATGCTGACCATGCAATGACACCCATGTGCTTTTCGATCACACCAACGATCAGCTTTCGCTCTTCTTCGACGAGGGATCCCCCTAACTTGAACTTTTTCCCCCCGATGTCCACTTCGACCCATCCTTCAGCTGGGTGGGGCCTTCTCTCGCTGGCGATGACCGCCCTCGCGATCCCTGACTCGCGAGGAGCGATCGCGCCTTCCTCTTCTTCTTCAACTTGGGCTACCTGGAAGCCCCCCACCGCAGCGTTCTCCATCCTCTAAGCTTCCTGTGTCTCCCTAACAATTGATCGCTCTTCGCGCACGCCTGGTGGTGGTTTCGTGGTGACATGACATACACTTCTTTTCTGCTTCAAGCTGTTCTCATAACAGCGTCTTGCCTCAGCCTGATCCGACTTGATGGTTATCACGGTTCCCTCCATCGACGGCAGTTTCAACTTCATGTGCCTCGTTGATGGTATTGCGCCCAACCTGTTGAGCGTTGGCCTACCCAACAAAATGTTGTACGCAGAAGGGGCGTTCACCACCAGGTACTTTATCTTTTCAGTGCGGGCTGTCGTTCCGTCAGTGAACGTTGTCCTCAGCTCAATGTATCCCCGCACCTCTACCTGATCTCCTGCAAAACCGTAGAGACACTCGGTATATGGCCTCAGCTGATCAGGGGACAACTGTAACTTGTTGAATGTTGGCCAGAACATGACGTCTGCTGAGCTTCCTTGATCTACAAGTACTCTGTGCACTCGTCTTCCTGCTGTGATGAGGGAAATGACCACAGGGTCGTTGTCGTGCGGGACAACATCCCGTAGATCAGCTTTCCTGAAGATAATGTCTACTTCAGGGTAATGGCTCTCATTTACCGCATCTACCGCCATCACCGATCAAGCGTATCTCCTTCTCTGTGACGCTGTGCATCCCCCACCAGAGAAGCCTCCCGCGATTGTCTGCACTTCCCCATGTACAGGGACTTCATGCTGCTGTTCTCCGGTCTGGGACCCCGATGCGCGATCACCCTGCGGCTCACGCAGGTAATCTGCTAGGAAACCAGACTTCACCAACTCTACCAGTTGGTGCCCCAACGCCAAACAGGAGTGAAGTGTGTGGCCAAAGGCCTGGTGAAACTCACACCACTCATTCTTCTTTCTGCCAAGTACCTTATCAGTCTTCTCTGGTACGCGTAGTCTTGCCGCTACAGCAGGAAGAGCGATGAGATCCGCCAATCCCACCATGAAATTGTATCTTGGGGGTGCGTTACTCTCCCTCGCACGCCCCCTGCTCTGCTCTTTGCCTGGCGCATAGGGACGAGGTTTTTCCCGCACCTTTTTCCCCTCCTTGGCCTCATGCACCCTTGCTTGTTGTGGTTTTCCTTGCCCACCACGCGATCTCGGTGGTGCAGCACTTCCCCTCTTCTCAGAAACCTCTGTTTCTGCCACTATGTGCGCCACCGCACGTCGTCGGATCTCTGCAAAGGTGCTGGGATGACTCTTGATGAGAGACTCGCTGAAGGGGCCAGGCAGCACTCCCTTCTTAAATGCGTGCACCAGCATATCTTCATCTTTGCTGGGCAGTCTAACCACTTGTGCTCCAAAGTGGTTGAGGTAGTCTTTCAGCGACTCACCTTGGTACTGACGCACGTCGAACAAGTCGTATGACACCACTGCAGGTGCTTTGTTGACGATATATTGCTCAGTGAAGAGCTTTGAAAACTGAGAGAAAGACGTGATATGCCCTTCTGGTAAACTCACGAACCACTCCATGGCGATTCCGCTCAATGTGCTCATGAACATTTTGCAGTACACAGCGTCTGAGCCCCCAGACAACATCATCTGGGTGTGGAACGCCGTCAGATGCGCCTCCGGGTCTTCCACCCCCTTGAACGACGCTTTTACCCCCACCAGGTTGGGAGGCACCATGGTTCCCATGATTTCAGGGGAGAATGGCATGGGGAACGCTCTTGGTGGTGACGGCTGCCTAGCCATCCTTTCGTCTACCACGTGTTCCCTCTACGCCTGCAACGTCCTTCTCAACTCTTCGTTGACGCGATTCAGCTCGTCGTTCCTACTTTGCGACGCAGCCAACTCCGTCTGCATCCTTTCTTGTTCAGCTTTTGACGCCGCGGCGTTATCCTGCAGCGTGCGCACCATCTCCAGGACCTGCGCCATTGTCACAGCTCCTTCGTCAGCAGATGGCGCAGGTGATGGTTGTCTGTTCCTTGGCATCTTTCCTTATCAAAGAAGTTGGTAAAACTCTGGTAAGCTTCAAAACTGTGGTGTATATGGGACCACGATTCACTCGGGCCCCACGGTGGGCGCCAAATGATCCTGCCGGCAACTCGAACGTGGAGGAATCGCTTCGTAGCACTCTCTGCCCTGTCTACGCGACTGCGTCTTCTGCAGAATCACCCTTAGAACCTTCTCTTGGTGCTCCAAACGTGACCTGCAAAACACACAGACGGCGCCTCTAGCGGCCGTTTGCACTCCGACGATCAAGTTAGTCCACAGAACCACCAAAGATGAGAAAACTAGCAGTGTGTGTGAAAAACTCTTGCTCTCTTTTTTCTTGTCCCCTCATCTCTCCCTGATTCCCTCTTTTATGTCTCTCTCTCTGTTTCTAGGCATAACAGAATTCTGTTATGCTTTTCTGGCATGTGTCAGAACCCTGTTATGCTTTTCAGAGACAGTGTACCTGCAGAATCAGTAGTGAGAGCGTGAGAGTCTGTGCATGTCTGCGCGTCTCTGCGCTTGGCTGCGCCTGTCTGTACCCTTAGTGGTACGGAGTGCACTTTTGTCTGGACCGCACCCCTCTCAGATGATGACACGTGGAGGCATGCAACTCACATCTAACCACACACGTGTCACTTACTGGAAGGGCTCTAGCGCTTCTCTTTGTGTGCCTAAGTTACGCCCTTGCGGAGTAACTTAGGATATTTCTCTCACCTGGGTAAACCGCATACTCTTAGGAGAACGTCAGGTGTGGCTGGTCTAGGCACACTCACCAAACGTTGCTCCCTGCGTATACAGCTTACCCTTCACGGTGCCACGCACGTAATGGGTTGAGGGAATCACCAATCACTGACTGGTTTACTAGTTCCCTCAGGCCACTCTCGTGCATGATTCCCTGAGATGTGCTCATGCGAGGTCTATGCGTAACGCTCTCGCTGGGAACCTCAGTCCCAGTTTAACTGCGTGTAACACGAGACCCCATGACAATGCACCCGATGACTGATCAGTACTTATTTGCTTCTCGCGTTCCAGGCGTTAGTCTGAGAACTGGTCTGTTGGTGGCCATTTGGCTGCTGACCACCGATCACCATTCTGGATGATCTCTCCCCTGACCTCTCTGCCGCCTGATCTGTCGGTGGTCACCTGGTCACTGACCCCCGATCACCGCTCTTGGCGATCGCCTCCCTGGTCTCTCTGTCACCTGGTCCACGTGTCACCCTGCGAGTGGTCCACGTGGTTCTCTACTGCTGACGTCATCGACTACCGATGACCGATCGGATCAGTTACTATGTGTCCGAGGGATATCTTTTTAAAGAAGGCAAACTTTGTATTCCCCAAGGTACACATAGAAAACTTCTTGTAAAGGAATCACATGAAGGGGGTCTCATGGGCCATTTTGGAGTTGACAAAACTCTTGATCTTTTAAAAGGAAAATTCTTTTGGCCACACATGAGAAGAGATGTCCAAAGACATTGGTTTAGATGTATTTCATGTTTAAAAGCCAAATCTAAAACAATGTCTCATGGACTTTATACCCCTCTACCGATTGCAAATGCTCCATGGGAAGATATTAGCATGGATTTTATCTTAGGACTTCCTAGGAATGCAAGAGGTCATGACTCCATCTTTGTGGTAGTGGATCGTTTTAGTAAAATGGCACATTTTATTCCTTGCCACAAAAGTGGATGATGCTCAAAATATTTCTAAACTCTTCTTTAGAGAAGTGGTAAGACTTCATGGTTTACCAAGGAGTATAGTATCCGATAGAGATCTAAAGTTTATAAGCCATTTTTGGAAAACCCTTTGGGAAAAACTTGGCACTAGACTACAATTTTCCACATCTTGTCATCCTCAAATGGATGGACAAACTGAGGTAGTCAATAGATCTCTTAGTACTATGCTTAGGGCAATCATGAAGGGTAACCACAAATCTTGGGATGAGTACCTTCCCCATATTGAATTTGCTTACAATAGAGTAGTTCACAAGACTACTAATGCTTCTCCTTTTAAAGTTGTATATGGTTTTAACCCTCTTACTCCTTTAGATTTGTTACCCCTTCCTAAGCCACAAGAATTTGTGCATAAGGAAGGAGCTATCAAAGCTTAATTTGTTAAGAAAATGCATGAGAAGGTTAAAATGCAAATACAACAACAAACTGAGAAGTATGCCAAATGCAACAATAAGGGAAAGAGAGAAATCATTTTTGAGGAAGGAGACTTAGTTTGGCTTCATCTTAGGAAGGATAGGTTTCCAACTAAGAGAAAGTCCAAACTTAGTCCCCGTGGTGATGGACCCTTCCAAATCCTCAAGAAAGTCAATAACAATGCTTACAAACTAGATTTACCTGCCGAATATGGAGTACATGATACTTTTAATGTCATTGACTTGTCTCCTTTCGTAGGTACCAATGAAGAGAATGACGACTTGGATTTGAGGAAAAATCCTTTCCAAGGATGAGGGGATGATGGAAGAGGGCCAAGCACCAACCCAAAGGAGAGCCAAACATCAAGACATATTGGGCCAACTACAAGGGCCATGGCTAAGAGGCTTGAGGAAGATTGGAACACTGCCACTGATGGCAGAGAGAGCTACCTCTACATGTTCCAAGAAGTCCAAAATCAAGCGTAGCATAGTCTTTAAATTCTTGTCAAAGTAGCATAGTTTAATTTCTTTTTGTAATTGTGTTGAAACATGCAAAGAGGCACCTAGAAGGCTAAACCTAATTAAACTAAGGTCCGGACCACACCTAGACATCATGAAGCGTAGGTTTTAGGTCATTTCACACATAAAAGGGTTCTAGAACCTACCTTCACATGAGCTGAAATTTAGGCGCCACTTACACATGTGCCAACCTTTTGAATTCCTTTTTTTTTCTTTTTGTAAGTCCGGCCTCCAAAGTGCTATATAAGGAGTGCCTTGGCTATTGTTTTTCCAATATTAATTCATTAGTGAAATGCTGCCAATTTTGTGCCATTCTCACTCTTTGCCTAAAACCTCTTAGGATTAGGCTTTTAATCTTCCTACTGTCACCTTCCAAGTGAGATGGCCTCACCACTCACTCTTCATACTTAGCATGCACCTTCAAGGAGTCCAGCTCTCTACGTGAGATCCTTGTTCCACCATCAATCCATGGAGCTTCCGCAAATTCACTCAAAAACCGCAAAGAAGAAGACACAAATCCATCAATAATCCTAGAAGGCATTAAAGCCCATTAGGGTTAGGGTTTCCAGGGAAGCTGGATGAATGACACGTGAATACTTAGGGCGCCTACGAAGCAGATGGCGCTAGAGAATAGGTGCACAAGTTGGTACCCAAGCGGCCACTCTAATTATACATTGCACTCCAATTAAGGAATGTTCCATGTGCCAGATACGCTAAGATTACCTAAATAGCGGCGCAGGGACATTTTCCAAGGAACCCTAGATAAGGGTAACAACACAAAGGTAAACCCTAGTTTCAGCCTATATAAAGGGTGCCAAGAACCCTAGTAAGGTACGCAGTTTCTAAGACTGAAGTTAAAATACACACTTGGTGTTTCTTTGCCCTAATACTGACTAGAGCGTCGGAGTGCAAACGGCCGCTAGGGCGCCCCTTTGTCTTTGCAGGTGAGAGGTATCTTGATCAAGAAGGCACAATTCTCAGACAAGATCGAAGGGCCAAAGCAACTGTTAGAGTCAACCAGCGAAGGGAGTCAACCGACGGGAACAAAATAATATTAACTTCGTTTTTGTACAATTCAAATGTTGTAGAATAGAAATTTAAATTCAATGTAATGTAATTTCCATTTAATATGTAATCCGTATTTTTTTATTTTTTATTTTAATTTTAAAACTATTGTGAATTTATTTATTGTTTATAATTTTAATTCGCTTTCTCCATAAAATTTTTGAAAGAGATATTCATACTAACTTTTTGTTAATCAAATCAAACAAATATATAGATTACATATTAAATCTAAATAACATTAGATTTAAATGATAACAAAGATAATGACATTTCCATTTAATATGTAATATCTATTTTGTTATTTCTTATTTTTGTTAATAAAATCAATCAAGTATACAAATTACATATTAAATGTAAATAACATTAGATTTAAATGATAACAAAGATAATGACATTGATTTTCATTCCATATCATTTTATGAATATTAAATAAATTGTAAGGTCTAAGAATTGATGAATAAAATGGAATAAAATAGAAAATGAATAATTATAATTATAACTTCATAACTTAACTTAACATGAGTTATGTAAAATTATAGTTTTTCAGACTTTATATTGATTTTGCTGATGTTAATTTTTATTTTTTTTACTTTTAATTATGCCTTTCATTAGGTTTATTATTATTATTATTATTATTAGTTTTATTATTTATGTTACTACTAATATTTAAGTTTTGTATATCAGATGTTATTATTTCCAGAAAGTATGTTGCTTAGATATTTGTTTCTGTCGAATTTATTGTCTTTGTCATTTCCCTATGTTACTACTAATATTTAAGTATTATTGCATTTGTTATTTTCCACATCACCGTTTTTTCATTGAGATTCTGCGTGATCTTCATCATCAGTTTACAAAATCAATTTTTTTTATTATCTTCAATAATAATAATAACTGAAGATTTAATACAATATTTAATATTATTTATATAAATTATTTTAACTGTGTTAATACTATTATATTATTTATTACAATTACCATACGGTATCTCACATACATACATTATCTCACATTTATCCAAGACAAGTCACATTTGTCCAAGACAAGTCCTTTCACGTTTCACATCTTTATTTTTGTCATTCCAATGCTCTTCATCATTAACTTAAGAAATTATATTTCCTTTTTTAATTTTCAATAATAATAATATCTTAATATTTAATAATAATACCTTAATATTTAATATTTAATATTTATATTTTTTATTTAAATGATTTTAAACTATGTTTTATTTATGATTTCTGATATAAATTATTGAAAAATGTTTTTTATTATTGGAAACTGCATTTGTCATTATTCATTCATGGTGTGTAGGTAAACATATCATCAGTGTGTTTTTACATCCTTACTTCTTCCAATATGTTGGTATAAATTTAAATATGCTAAACGTTTAGTTGGAGTCCGTACATAAAACAAAAATCATCTGTCTATCCACTAATATTTTATAAATTTTTAAATATTATATTCTTTTATTTATTTTATTATTACACGTCCTTTATTAATGAAATTTTTTGGATGCATTAATTTTTTTATTTAGATTGCTTTTTTTCCTTACATGGCGTTTGATTTTATTTTATTTTATTATTTTAATATTATTTAATTTAAGCATATTAGAAAATTAAATTCTTTGCATTATTAGAATACACATGTATGTATTTAGTTTTGGTTGTTGAACGATTCCAATATATAGTTTTGCATCTGTTGTTATCTCATATTTAGATTGTATTTTTCATTTAGTCGCTATTATTATTTATGTGTTACCACAATAACAGTAATCCTGTTGCGGTCAAGAAACGTACATTCGTATTATATTATATATTATCATATTTATATTAGATTGTTGTTTTTTTTTTCTTTTGTGCACTTTTGTTGTTTTTAGAGAATTAAATGCATACCGATAACAACAGGAATGCAACTCAAGTTTCAATGACAAAAAAAACGCACACATCTTTCCTATTGGAGAAAAAAGGTGATGTAGTATTTTGTAATTATATTGCTTTTGATGTTGAATACTCTTTATAAAGTCCTATATTTTGAAGCCAACAATTACTTTGTACATAACTATAATTGTCTTAAAAAAGGGTACTTTGACCCAACTCTAAAAGTCTATGTTATAGATTTTTGACCTTTCTAAAATATCTTAATTATTTAAAATTATAAATAAATATAAATCCTAAATTATTGAATGTCATATTTAAATAAAAAATTACAATAAATAAAATTCCTAAATTATTTAAATTTATAAATAAATACAAATCCTAAATTATTGAATGTTATACTTAAATAAAAATTTACAATAAATAAAATTTATAAATTATTTAAAATTTTAAACACATACAAATCTTAAATTATTTAATGTTCTACTTAAATAAAATATCTAAAATAAATAAAATTCTTAAATTATTTCAAATAATAATAAATAATAATTCTAAATTATTTAATGTCCTACTTAAATGAAAATTGAAATAAATAAAATTTCAAAAATATCCAAAATCCTAAATAAACACAAATCATAACTTATTTTATGTAATACATAAATAAAACTTCAATAGTTTATAAAATCCTAAATAAATAAAAAATCAGAAATTATTTTATTTCCTTCTTAAATAAAAATATAGAATAAATAAAATTTTTAAGTTTTTCAAAATCCTAAATAAATAAAAATCCAAATATTTGTAATATCATTCTTAGATAAAAATCGAAAATCAATAAAATTTATGAATTAATCAAAATTCTAAATAAATTCATATCCTAAATTATTTAATTTCATTCTTAGATAAAAATATAAAATTAAAAAATTTCTACATTTTATAAAATCCTAAATTATTTTATCTCCTACTTAGATAATAATCTCAAAGAAATAAAATTTCTAAAATTACTTATTAGTATATGCTCATACTTATTTCTTATATATTAATATTTGCATTGTAATTTTATTTTTATTTTCTTATATATATTATTATATTATTATATTTTTATACCGAAAAGTGAAAAAAAATACTCCAAATAAATGACTCGAAGAAGACAATAAGATTGTTTTTGAAACAGAGATTAACATACCAAATAATTTTCTTTTTATTTATTTCAATAATCAAGTATTACAGTTAATGAATATGAATATTCCTTGTCCGATGTGGTGCATCAAATGGAGCGCACGAAATCGCAATGGAGAAAGGGAGGTTCTGATGAACCCTAATTGCAAATGAAAAAGAGACAATGACTTAAGTATAAAAGAGAGAAAAGAAAATACAAAAAAAATTCTTATTTAATTGTATATTAGAGAGTAAAATACATGATGTCCATATAAGAAAAAAACTAAGACCTAACTGAAATAGAAAAGGAAAGTTGGGCCAAACAAACAAAGCCCAATAACTTAAAACAGAAAAACTAAATATGTTAACACCCCCCTCAAGCTGGGGAGTAAATATTTGTCAGGCCCAGCTTGGATTTGAGAGTAGAGAACTGTGCGAAAGCAAGGGGCTTGGTGAATATGTCAGTAACTTGCATAACAGAAGTAATGGACAACAGTTTGAGGAGACTAGAGTTAAATTTTTCACGAACTAGGTGACAATCAATTTCGATGTGCTTGGAGCAATTTTGATTGGACGCTATTTGAAGGGCAGATTTGTTGTCACAGTATAGGGTTGCAGGCTGGGAGAGAGGAAGATGTAAATCCTGAAGGAGGTAAGACAACCATTGTAGCTCACATGTGGTGGTGACAAGGGCTCTATACTCGGCTTTGCAGGAGCTGCGGGAGATAGTGTTGGGTTTAATAGTGCCAAAGTTCAAGAGGGGGGGTGAATTGACCTTTTAAATCTTTCTCGCAGAAACAGTGTTTAGCACAGTTCACAAAAAATAAATCGATTTATGTGAAAATGAACAGATTTATTTTGGCACTGTTTGTGTTTGAAAAGCGTTTATACAACAAGGTTAATCACAAGATTATGCAGATAGATTTTCCAGATGCACACACACTGATATTAGAACGAAAACCAGTGAAACACAAAACAGCAAACTTCAATTTCAAGCAAGTGATTAAGGTTCGATTGATAGCATGCCAATTAATTGAGTAACCTTTACATCAACCTGTTCCAGTGGCTTTTAACAAATTATAAGTGTTCTTCTTGAAATCAAACAATTTTCCAGAAATTAAGAACAGTGAATCACAGAACAGCAAGCTTCAATTTTAAGCAATTGATTAAGGTTCAATTAATAGCTTTGACAATTTCTTGAGCAACCTATCACAATCAATCTGTTCCAGTGGCTTTTAACAAATTTTATATGTTCTTATCAGAATCAAACAACTTTTCCAGAAATTAAGAATAGGATGAATCGAACCCAGAAAAAACAGATTTATTATTGATTGAACAAATTTATTTCTTTGCTGTTTTATCAATTATGCAAAAACTTAAGTGCAGAGATTGAGAGAGAATGAACACAGGGCAGTTATACTGGTTCACTCAATTGAGCTACATCCAGTCTTCACCTAAAACCAAGGTGAAATTCACTAAATCACAATACAAACAAACACAATTCCCACTGTTCTTGAAACCTACAAGAACTTAGGTACTCTTGCTGAAAAAACCTATTTCATCTCACACACACTCTTCAAGAAAACCTATCAAGAAGAGTGTTCAACCAAACTGTTACAAGAAAAAGATCTGCCTTAAACCAGTAGGCAAGATTGCTAGAACAATAGCAACACCTCACACCAAGCTTTTGGAACCAAACCAAGAACAAGAACTTTATGATTTTCGAAATCTTTGAAGAACAAATGCTAATCCTTTGTAAACTCTTAATTCTCTGCTGTAAAACTTGTTTTTGCAAATGTATGAACGATGTTTAAACTCATAAACAAGTTCTCATTTTATAGAAAACCAACTTATAACAGAATTTTGAAAAACAGTTAAAGCTGTTATAAAATGAACAGATTGAAAATAAAATGAACAGATTTATTTTCAAAAGCAGTTAGAGAATTTGTTAAGTGAGGAGACTTAGTCAACCATTCTGGTGCAGAGATAAAACTGAAAAACCTTTAAGCTAGATATGGCACGAGAGACAAAAAGAATCTATTCATTTACAAATGAACAGATTTATTTTTCAAAACGAAAACAGAAAAGCTTAACTATTTAAACACAGTCGTTTTGAAAGGTAGAAGACTTAGTCAAAATACATGATGCACAAAATCTAATTTTCACAAGACTTAGCCAAGGCATCAGTTTAAAAATGAATCTGTTTATTTAGAAAAGAACAGATTTATTTTTATGCAGTAAACGTGTTTTTTGTAAAACATGTGAAAAACAGTTTAAGAAAACCTATGCTTGTTCTTATCACATGGCCAGTGGTTATGAGGTGAGTTACTCAGCAAAAAGCCCACTCTTAAACAACCTCTAAGCACTACCTAAGACACACTTAAAGCAAAGCAAAATACACATGAAATGTACACAGAAGTCTTCATCAAACACAATCTTGAAGGGGCAGCAACCATCTTCAACAATCTCCCCCTGTTTGATGGAGACAAATCCCCATAGCTAACCTCATAGCTTTGTTGCTTTAAGAAACTGCACTGCACCAGATTTTAAACCAGAAAAAAACAGCAACATTCATAGCATGAGAAATGGTTTTAAGGTGCAGAATTAACTCCCTGTTTCAGCTAGCTTCACCTAGCATGGTGAGCTATTTTTCTCCCCCTTTGGATTCATCAAACAGTATATAAGCATAGGGAAAAAAAATAAAACAGAAACCATAACCATAATAGTCCAGAAAATAAAACCATATTGTTCAGCATTACAGACATTTGAAAACTGATAAAGAAAGCATTAAAAACAGAAGGCTACTGATCCTTGTAGTATAATTCTGCCAGTTGTGCCTGAACCCCTTCAATCTGATCATCAAGGTGTTGAAACCTTGCGTGAGTAGTCTCGAAGTATGCCCTTTGTTCTGCAGACATTACATCAAGGCGATACAACACTTGCCTTTCAAACATAGACATTGGTTCTCCTCGGTATTCTGGAGCTTGATAGGCAACTATGGCATTTGCAGCAACTTCCTCATGCACAGATTGGGTAGCAGGTGAGTCATCCTCCATGGGAACAGCTTCATCCTCATCCTCATTGTGGAGGTTTGATGCTTCATGTTCTGCTTGAGGGTCCTTTCCTTTAAGAACCACCCACTTGTCCTCAATTTTGTGAAATCCCATTTTGGTGAGAGTTGGATTATCAATCTCACTTACAGCTTTGATAGGGTCGTTTCTCTCATTTGTAACATCAACACCAAAGTAATCAATCAATTTGGAAACAAGAATAGCATAGGGAAAGCGGTAATCAGCCAACCTTTTGATTTGAGCATGTGTTCATTGATAATGAAAACCCAATTTACCTTAATCTAGTTCATGATGCAATATAGAAGAATTAGATCCTCTTCATGTAAAACTGCATGGTTTGTACCTCTTGGGATAAGTTGCCATGCTATGATGTAGGCAACAAGGCGTGGAGTGAGGTTCAAATGCCCTGCATGGAACCTGCTTATACTCTCTGTAGGATTCCTCATGCAACTTTTATAGTATTGCAGCTTGTTGAATTCTTGAATTCCACTGGTGTTTCCCTTTCCTACTTTAAGTCCAGCATACTTTATTCCAGCCACAGAATTTCACACCTCACTTGTGATCTTCATCTTGGTCCCTTTCACATAAGAGACAACATTCTTTCCATCCAATGTGAGGTTAGTGTAAAACACCTTAACCAAGTCAGGATATACATTACCCGTTAATTCCAGCAGCTTTTTTAGTTTCTGGTGCTTCAACACAGCCCTTGTTTCTTCCAATTTTTCAAATTTCTGCCAGTTGAAATCCAGCACCTTTGGTATGTTGATCTGTTTTCTGCTTGTCTCGTGGATGTAGGCATTGATTGCTTCTTCATTTCCAGCGAACCAACCTTCTAGCACACCTTGAAAGGTGGTTTGCTTGCCCTTATTTTTCTGTTTCTTTGAAGAAGAAGCCATGGTTGAACCAGAATTTTTCTCTTGGTTTCAAATGGTGAGAACAGAAAATGGATAGCCAATGTGGGTAGCAGATATTCACACAGATTTATATAGAAATGAATAGGTTGATATGGCAGTTATGAGTGGATATGCATGAAGATTTTATGCTCTGAATTTGTGCAGAGAATCTTTGAAAATATGCAACAAATATTTAGGGTCACGATGCACATACTCATGCCTTTATTGAGCACCCAAACCATCAAATCGGTTACATAACTATGACCAAAACCGTCAAAGGTACAGAGCTTAATGCCCACTAGGTCAGTCAAGCAGTCAAAAGATCAAAATTTCTCTTTCCTAGTCATCAATGCATATCAGTGCAGAAAATAAACACATTCAATTGCGAATAAACAGATTTAATTTTTCACTGCTAGGTACAATTGACATTTATAATACCCAATTCATTAAGCAGAAAATTAAACTTATCTTTAGCCAATGGTTTTGTGAACAGATCAGCAAGTTGTAAATCAGTAAAATATACTTAATCTCACATGTTCCATTAGATATGTGTTCCCTTAGAAAATGATGCCTAATTTCAATGTGTTTGGTTCTTGAATGCATGACAGGATTTTTGGTTAAGTTGATTGCACTTGTATTATCACACAACAGAGGTATATGGTTAAGTAAGATACTAAAATCATTCAATTGTTGTCTTAGCCATATACTTTGAGCACAACAACTCCCTGCTGCAATGTATTCTGCTTCAGCCGTGGAGAGATCTACACAAGCCTGCTTTTTGCATTGCCATGAGATCAAGCTTAATCCAAGCAAATGACAGGTTCCACTTGTGCTCTTCCTATCAATTTTGCAACCTGCAAAATCTGAATCAGAATATCCAGTTAAACTTAATGAAATATTACCTGGATACCACAAGCCAACTTCTTTAGTTCCTTGCAAATACTTCAAAATCCTTTTGACAACATTGTAGTGTGATTCTTTAGGAGCAGATTGAAACCTTGCACACATGCACACTGCAAACATTATGTCTGGCCTGCTGGCAGTGAGATACAGTAGTGATCCTATGAGTCCTCTGTATTTGGTTTCATCAACAGAAATTCCAGCTTCATCATGATCCAAATGACAGCTTGTTGAGAAGGGTGTGCTGATTGGTTCACACTTGTCCATTTCAAATTTCTTCAGCAGATCCTTGCAATACTTAGCTTGATTTAAGAAAATGCCATCCTTGAGTTGTTTGACCTGCAAGACTAGAAAATAGTTCAACTCACCCATCATTGACATTTCAAACTCACTCTTCATGACTTTCACGAAAGCTTCACACAATTCTCCATTGCTTGATCCAAAAATGATGTCATCCACATATACTTGTACTAGAATTGAGTCATCCCCTTTCTTCTTAATGAACAAGGTCTTATCTGATGTGCCTCTGTCATAGCCTTGTGAGGTGAGAAAATCACTTAGCCTCTCATACCATTGCCTAGGAGCTTGCTTGAGTCCATAGAGAGCCTTTTTGAGTTTGAACACATATTCTGGATGTTGATGGTCTTCAAAACCTGGTGGTTGTGAAACAAATACCTCTTCATTTATATTGCCATTTAGAAAGGCACTCTTCACATCCATTTGAAATAGCTTGAACCCTTTGATGCAGGAGAAGGCAAGTAGCAACCTAACAGCTTCTAACCGAGCCACTGGTGCATAGGTCTCATCATAGTCTATTCCTTCTTCTTGATTGTACCCTTTAGCTACTAGCCAAGCCTTGTTTCTAGTGATCACTCCATGCTCATCCATCTTGTTTCTAAATACCCATTTTGTCCCAATTATATTCATCTCAGGTATTCTAGGAACAAGAGTCCAGACCTCATTAAGAGCAAATTGATTCAGTTCCTCTTGCATGGCTAAAATCCAGTTGCTGTCTTTGAGAGCTTCGTTCAGATTCTTGGGTTCAACTTGAGATACAAAGGCCATTGCTTCACAGAAATTGTTCAAGGATTTTCTAGTTGACACTCCTTTCTCAATGTTCCCAATGACATTATCAAGGGTTAAGTCTCTTGGGGTTTTCCACTCTTTTGACAAACCTGCAGCTGCAGTAGATTCTTGTATAGCATGTGTATCAGCAGTATCAAAATGAATCGATTCATTTTGATTTAAAACATATTTAAATTCATTACTGTCAAGGTCATCAGCAGCAGTTTTAGATATGCTATGATCAGTTTCATAAAAAACAACATGCATTGATTCTTCTACTATAAGCAACCTTTTATTGAAGACTATATATGCATGACCATTCAAAGCATAACCAATGTGCACACCTTCATCAGATTTAGCTTCAAACTTACCAAGATTTTCTTTGCCATTATTCAATACAAAGCATTTACATCCAAATACCCTAAGGTGGCTCACACTAGGTTTTCTGCCCTTATACAATTCATATGGGGTTTTCTTAAGAATAGGTCTTATTAGGGTTCTATTTAACACATAAGCTGCAGTATAAACTGCATCAGCCCAAAAATACTTAGGAAGCTTAGATTCATTTAACATAGTTCTAGCTAGTTCCTCTAATGATCTATTTTTCCTTTCAACTACACCATTTTGTTGGGGTGTCCTAGGGGCTGAAAAGGTATGTTCTATCCCATGCTTCTCACAGAACCTCTCAAATCTAGCATTCTGAAACTCTCCCCCATGATCACTTCGAATTGATTTTATGCAGCAACCATTTTCATTTTGCAGAATCTTTGCTAATTTCTTAAAGGCAGTGTAAGCATCATGTTTATGTGCAAGAAATAAAGTCCATGTAAATCTAGAGTAATCATCCACAACAACTAAAGCATACAAATTTCCAGCCAAGCTAGCAACTCTAGATGGTCCAAATAAATCCATGTGCAGTACATCCAAAGGCTTTTTTGTAGAAACAATATCTTTTAAATTGAAAGAAGATCTGATTTGTTTACCTTTCACACAAGCATCACAGAGCCTGTTATCCTGAAACTTAATGTTAGGAAAACCAGAAACTAAATCTTTAGATTTCAATTTATTCAAGTGATTTGTGTGTATGTGAGCTAACCTCCTGTGCCACAGCCAAGACTCATCACTTCTGGACAGCAAACACTCATTTGAAGAGTTAGTTTCCATGATATTCAACAGATAAATGTTATTCACTCTCTTACCAGTAAACAGTACCTTACTAGATGAATTACTTGAGATTGTGCAGCCATTGGACTCAAAATTCACCTTGTATCCTTTGTCACAAAGCTGACTTATGCTGAGAAGACTATGCTTGAGTCCTTCTACATAGAGCACATTCTCAATGGTTGTTGAGTTCCATGTTCCAACAGTGCCTCTGCCCAAAATCCTCGCTCGGTTATTATCACCATAGGTTACATGATGGCAAATTCATGGAGCTCTTCTTAGATGTTGTGAAAAATGGTGCGGAAGCCATGGATGTGTATGTGCAAGATCCTCCTAGGAGCTATGGTGATCTTGAAGGTGCATGATATGTATGGGAGTAGGGAGGTTCGGCCAGCCCTATGGTAAGTGAGGAAGATGAAGATTAGAGCCTAGAAACTAGGTAGAAGCAAAGCATGTTACAATGTTGGCAGCATAACTTTCGCTCATTAATCTTGCAATACATGAGGTTGGCTCCTCCTTTTATAGGCTAAGGAGGACCAGATTTGATGACCTAAATGCTACACAAATGTAAGCCAAATGAAATGTAAATGTGAAGCACATGGGTGCACATGGCACATGGGTGCACATGGTCCTTTATTAGTAAAGGCTTCTAGAAACCTTTAACTAATCAAGGTTAATGCTTCATTAATTCTAATGTGCAGAAAATTAAACAATTGTCCACATGGTTATGCTATTTACACCTCATTTAAAGCTAAACTACACTTGATGGGCCTTCACGGAATATGTGCTATTAGGCCTTTTCCCATTCATAGCTTGATCCAAGTCTTCTTGTTCTAGACGCTCTTGGCTTGGTCTTAGACGCTCCTAGCTTGATCTTAAATGCTCCTAGCTTGGTCTTAGACGCTCCTAGCTTGGTCTTAGACGCTCCTAGCTTGATCTTTAGACGCTCCTAGCTTGGTCTTAGATGCTTGGCTTGGGTCTAGACGCTCTTGGCTTGGGGTCTAGACGCTCTTGACTTGGCTCTTGCCTTTCATGGAAGGTTGTGCTTGGCCCTCTTCCATCATTACATGTCCTTCTGCTTTGAGCTTCAAGCTAGTAAACTTTGTAAGATCTCCAGTCATATGCTTGGAACAACCACTGTCCAAGTACCACTGATTTTTCTTGCTGCCAATCTGCAAAACAGAATAAAAATGATACAAATGGTACCCTTTTCAGTATAGGGTCCAACACAGATTAAAACCTTCTCTTTGGTAGCCATTTTGTTAAGTTCTTAGGCACAAGATGCTTTCTAGCAATGCAAGAACTAGAGGTATGACCAGGTTTCATGCAGTAAAAACAGGTTACATGGGATGCCTTTTTGCCACTGTTAAAAGCTGAAAAAACTGATTTTGCTGGAACAAAAAAACTTGAAAGCTTTTTGACATTGGTTACATTTCCAGGGGTATAACCAAGACCATTCTTACTGAAAACAACATTTTGTGAGCCAAGGAGAGACTCAAGGTTTTCTCTTCCCTTAGTGAAATTGGAAAGGGTTTTCAGCAAATACTCCACTTCTTTTTCCAATTTTTTGCAGTTTTCACAGGTTTTAATAGAGGCATGCAATCATGTTAGTTTAAGGCTTACCAAATCTGTTTTGGCTTTATGCAATTTTTCCTCAAGTGTTTTTACTTTAGGTGCAAGCACATTATTTACCTTATGCAACTTATTGCATATTACAGCTAGCCTACTTGCTTCATCATGAGTTTCCTTGAAAGCAGCAAGCAATTGATCATAGTTATCTGAGTCCACAGAGAAATCACTTACTGAATCAGAGATTGACTCCTCATCCTTCATCATGAAGCACAAATTGTTTTCCTCATCTTCTGTTGAAGAGCTGCTGGTTGAGGAAACTTCATTTTCCTCCCATGAAATGTAAGCCCTTCTTCCCTTGCTCCTTTCAACTCTCTTGCTGGCAGATTTGTCCTTTGCTTGATTATCTGGACAATCTGTTTTGATGTGCCCTGTTTTGCCACAGCCAAAGCAAGTATATTTAGAGGAATTTGAATCATTGGGTTTAGGATACCTTCTTTTCTGCTGGTTCCTATTTCTACTTTTCTTCCTCAGGAATTTGCTGAATCTTTTTGTAAGAAGACTGATTGTGTCATCATCTTCAGCATCTTCTTTTTCCTCCTTGATCTCATCCAGTTCAGTTGCTTTCAGTGCAAGACCTTTGGGTTTTCTCTCTGTTGTTTCCTGCTCTTTGAGTCTTTTGAGCTCTAGCTCATGCTCCATTAGCTTTCCAAACAGTGCAGCAGTTCCCAGCTTTGACAGATCACGGCTTTCAGATATGGCAGTCACCTTTGGTTGCCAGCTTCTGTCGAGGCACTTCAATATCTTTATGTTGAGTTCCTCTCTGTCAAATTCTTTTCCCAAACCAGTGAGGTGATTCACAATATGGGCGAACCTTTTCTGCACATCAGCAATGCTCTCCTCGGGTTGCATTCTAAACAGTTCATATTCTTGGATGAGAGAATGCTTTCTTGACCTCTTCACAATCTTCAATACCCTCATGAGTGACTTTTAAGACTTCCCACATCTCCTTAGCTGACTTACATTGGGATATCCTGAAGAACTCATCCATTGTCAATGCAGAGGTTATGATGTTCTTGGCCACAAGATCATGTTGAGCCTTCCTCCTTTCGGTCTCATTCCATTCAGATCTTGGCTTTACCACTCCTTCATCCTTGACAACCTACATTGGCACATAAGGTCCATGGACCACAGCTTCCCAAATTAATGAATCAATAGATTCCATGAAAATTGTCATTCTAACTTTCCAAAATGCATAATTCATTCCATTGAACATAGGTGGTCTATTAACAGCAGATCCTTCAGCAAAAAGCACATTAAACTCAAACATTATTACAAACAAACTTGATTAAAATACAAGTCCTAGCTCTTGATACCAATTGTTGGGTTTAATAGTGCCAAAGTTCAAGAGGGGGGGTGAATTGACCTTTTAAATCTTTCTCGCAGAAACAATGTTTAGCACAGTTCATAAAAAATAAATCGATTTATGTGAAAATGAACAGATTTATTTTGGCACTGTTTGTGTTTGAAAAGCGTTTATACAGCAAGGTTAATCACAAGATTATGCAGATAGATTTTCCAGATGCAGACACACTGATATTAGAACGAAAACCAGTGAAACACAAAACAGCAAACTTCAATTTCAAGCAAGTGATTAAGGTTCGATTGATAGCATGCCAATTAATTGAGTAACCTTTACATCAACCTGTTCCAGTGGCTTTTAACAAATTATAAGTGTTCTTCTTGAAATCAAACAATTTTCCAGAAATTAAGAACAGTGAATCACAGAACATCAAGCTTCAATTTTAAGCAATTGATTAAGGTTCAATTAATAGCTTTGACAATTTCTTGAGCAACCTATCACAATCAATCTGTTCCAGTGGCTTTTAACAAATTTTATATGTTCTTATCAGAATCAAACAACTTTTCCATAAATTAAGAATAGGATGAATCGAGCCCAGAAAAAACAAATTTATTATTGATTGAACAAATTTATTTCTTTGCTGTTTTATCAATTATGCATAAACTTAAGTGCAGAGATTGAGAGAGAATGAACACAGGGCAGTTATATTGGTTCACTCAACTGAGCTACATCCAGTCTTCACCTAAAACCAAGGTGAAATTCACTAAATCACAATACAAACAAACACAATTCCCACTGTTCTTGAAACCTACAAGAACTTAGGTACTCTTGCTGAAAAAACCTATTTCAGCTCACACACACTCTTCAAGAAAACCTATCAAGAAGAGTGTTCAACCAAACTGTTACAAGAAAAAGAACAGTGAAACGACTACACCTGATTGAGGATACAAAGATCTGCCTTAAACCAGTAGGCAAGATTGCTAGAACAGTAGCAGCACCTCACACCAAGCTTTTGGAACCAAACCAAGAACAAGAACTTTGTGATTTTTTCGAAATCTTTGAAGAACAAATGCTAATCCTTTGTAAACTCTTAATTCTCTGCTGTAAAACTTGTTTTTGCAAATGTATGAACGATGTTTAAACTCATAAACAAGTTCTCATTTTATAGAAAACCAACTTATGACAGAATTTTGAAAAACAGTTAAAGCTGTTATAAAATGAACAGATTTATTTTCAAACGCAGTTAGAGAATTTGTTAAGTGAGGAGACTTAGTCAACCATTTTGGTGCAGAGATAAAACTGAAAAACGTTTAAGCTAGATATGGCACCAGAGACAAAAAGAATTTATTCATTTATAGATGAACAGATTTATTTTTCAAAACGAAAACAAAAAAGCTTAACTATTTAAACACAGTCGTTTTGAAAGGTAGAAGACTTAGTCAAAATACATGATGCACAAAATCTAATTTTCACAAGACTTAGCCAAGGCATCAGTTTAAAAATGAATCTGTTTATTTAGAAAAGAACAGATTTATTTTTATGCAGTAAACGTGTTTTTTGTAAAACATGTGAAAAACAGTTTAAGAAAACTTATGCTTGTTCTTATCACATGGCCAGTGGTTATGAGGTGAGTTACTAAGCAAAAAGCCCACTTTTAAACAACCTCTAAGCACTACCTAAGACACACTTAAAGCAAAGAAAAATACACATGAAATGTACACAGAAGTCTTCATCAAACACAATCTTGAAGGGGCAGCAACCATCTTCAACAGATAGTTGGCTGCTTCTTTGATTTCCATGATATTAGGGAGTCTCCTAAGTAGATGGAATATCTAGTGACATATTTGCATGTGGTAGGACATGTTGCCCAGTCAGAGTCACTAAAACCATAGAGGTGAAGTGAGTTAGTATGAGAAAAATATAGTCCTTCACCAGGGGTGCCTTTAAGGTAAGGCAGAAGACATGAGACAGTTTGTTGATGATGAGTTGTGGGTGCAGATATGAATTGGCTTAAATTATGGACAACAAAGGCAATGTCAGGTCGCGTGTTGGTTAAGTAGATTAGACGTCCAAGGAGTCTTCTATATTGGGAAGTAGCATCAGCATCAAGAGGGGAGCCTTGATCGGGAGAGAGACGGGAGGTATGAGTCATAGGAGTGGCCAAAGGTGCAGAGTCAAGCATGCCAGTTTTGTGAAGAAGATCAAGAATATACTTGCGTTGACTTAAATGAAGACCATAACTGTCTCGAGCAATTTCCAGTCCCAAAAAGTAAGTGAGATGACCTAAATTTTTTATCTTCAAGTGATGGTGAAGGGATGCAGTAATTGTATTGATTTCCTCCGTGTCATTGCCAGTTAAGACCAAATCATCAACATAAACAAGAATAACAGTGAGTTTATCATTATTATATTTAAGAAAAAAGGAGTGATCAGCAGCAGAAATAGAGTAATTATTTGATAAAAAAAAAGTAGAAAGCTTGGCGTACCATTGGCGACCAGCTTGACGAAGGTCATACAAAGACTGTTGAAGCTTGCAAACATGCTGGGGAGAAGAAAGAGAGAGGCCAGGTGGGGGGGGTCATGTATACCTCTTCATGGAGATCACCATGAAGAAAGGCATTATTGACATCAAGTTGTTTTAAAATCCAATTTTTAGTAGTGGCAATAGCAAGGAGAAGGCGGAGGGTAGTGAGTTTAGCAACAGGTGCAAAAGTGTCTAAGAAATCAAGTCCTTCAAGTTGGGTGAACCCTTTGGCAACAACTCTAGCTTTGTGGCACTCAACAGTGCCATCAGAATGGTATTTGATTTTATATACCCATTTACAACCAATAGTTTTCTTTCATGGAGGGAGAGGGGTAAGTTGCCAAGTATTGTTAGCAGCAAGAGCTTGAAGCTCATCTTGCATGGCAGATTGCCAAGAAACATGTTAGGAGGCTTCGTTATATGTCTAAGGTTCAGGATGAGAATTCATAGAGGAAATAACATTTCTAAAATTGGAAGATAAGGAATTGTAAGATAAGTAATTATGAATAGGATATCTACTACTTATAGTGTTGGTTGCAGTGTGGAAATCTGCAAGATAGGCAGGTTATCGGTGAGGACGAGATGATCTTCTTGGAAATTGGGGTGAGGTGCTTCCTGGAGATGCAAGCGGTGATAATTCTGGTGGAGGTGCAATGTTGGATGCAGGAGCAGAGGCACTATTTGTTGGAAGATCAAAGGATAATGAGGCTGGTGGAGAGACAGTATTGGGTGCAGGAGTAGAGGCACATGGCTCAGCAGGAGGTGCAGTATCAGAAAAAAAATCAAAAGCAGAATTATATGCGTTAGAAATAGGGAGAGATAAAGTGTTAGGGTCCTTAGGCAAGCCACTGTCCAATTTATATGGAAAGTGGTTTTCATTAAAGATTACATGTCTTGATATTTCTATGCTATGAAACTTTAAATTTAAGATAATATAACCATTTGTATTTTGCGGGATGCGAAGAAAAATACCTTTGATAGATCTATCATCTATTTTTTTCCTATGTGCAGTAATGGTACTAGCATAACAAAGACAACCAAACACTTTTAGAAAGGAAATGTCATATGGTTTTCCAAACAACTTTTCATGAGGAGTGATGTTATTAAGTAATGGAGTAGGAATAACATTTATTAAGAAAACAACATGATTTACAGCAAATTCCCAAAAATTACGAGGAAGATTTGCTTGAAAAAGTAAAGTCCGGGTTACATTTAGTATGTGTTGATGTTTACGTTCTACAATGCCATTTTGTTGTGGTGTTTCAACACAAGATTTTTTATGTATAATTCCCTTTGAAGCATAAAAATTTGACATAGCTAACTCAACACCATTATCAGTACGAATCGTTTTGATATTAGTTTTGAAATGATTTTGAACGAAAACAATGAAGTTAATGATGTGCTGACGGACTTCAGATTTGTTATGCAGCAGAATAACCCAGGTATAACGTGAGTAATCATCAACAATAGTCAAGAAATAACAAAAATCTTGCATAGAAATTATGGAACATGGTCCCCAAATATCAAAGTGTACAAGATCAAAAATAGTAAAGGTAACAGTATTACTTAAAGTGAAAGGAAGTTTTCTCTGTTTTGCACGACTACAAGTGTCACATACATGATGAGTATCAACAGTAATAAAAGAGTATTGTTTGCTTAAGACATGTAATCTTTCAAGTGAAGGGTGTCCTAGTCTATAATGCCACAGTGTTTTGTCCGTGATATTACAATTAATAAAAAGAGCAAAACAATACGGTTTAGAACAGCTAGAAGCAGGCAAGGTAGTGACAAGGTACAAGCCAGTGATGGCTTTAACTGTACCAATCCTCTCTTGGGTGAGATTGTCCTGTATAATGCAGTGGGTTGAAGTGAAAGTTAAAGTGCATTTAAGTTGGTGTGTGAGTTTAGAAACATATATTAAGTTTAATTGAAAATGACGCACATATAACACATCAGAAAAATAAAACTTTTCAGAAAAACGTACTAAACTAGAATATGTGGCATAAACAGTTTGGCCATTTGGAAGACTAATTAAGACAGGTTTAATTTTAATATAAGAAGTAAAAACGTTCAAATTATGACAAACATGATCCGTGGCACCAGAATCAATAATCCAAGATTCTTTTATAGCAGATAGTGAAGAGAGAGACTTACCTGTTGAAGAATGCTCAGTATTGGGGATTTCATCCGCAGAGAAGGTGCCGACTTGATTAATTTGAGTGTGAGGGGCAAGATCCTCAAGGTTTTGCTGACGCAAAATGTTGGTAAGGAATTGGCATTGCTGTGATGTAAGTTGAATCCCCTTTACATCCTGTTCTTTAGGAAAAAGCTCAGAAAAAGTGTCAGTAATAATCATATTATTGGCTTGTGATGTCCAATTGGTGAATTTGTAGCCAGGAGGGAACCCATGCTTTTTATAACAGGTGTCAACAGTGTGGCCAAGACGATTACAAAAAGTGCAAACTTTTCTAGTAGAAGAAAACTTTGAGGTTTTAACATTACCAGAAGGAAAACCCACTTTGCGAAAACAAATGGCCTCAGTATCACCATATTTACCACAAAAATTGCATGTAATAGTGTGATTACTATTAAGACTATGAAGACTAGGGTTTTCATTAAACATTGCCTAAGAGATTTTTAAACCCAATCAATATTTTGAAAGAGAACAGAAAAGATAACCAAGAACAACAAAGGGGGAAATAAAGATCAGAGAGAAGCGCAGCAGAGCTCTTCATGAAGAGCTCTGCTACCATATTACAGTTAATGAATATGAATATTCCTTGTCTGATGTGGTGCATCAAATGGAGCGCATGTAATCGCACGAAATCACAATGGAGAAAGGGAGGTTCTTATGAACCCTAATTGCAAATGAAAAAGAGACAATGACTTAAGTATAAAAGAGAGAAAAGCAGAGAAAAGAAAATAAAAAATAAATTCTTATTTACTTGTATATTAGAGAGTAAAATACATGATGTATATATAAGAAAAAGACTAAGATCTAGCTGAAACAGAAAAGGAAAGTTGGGTAAAACAAACAAAGTCCAATAACTTAAAACATAAAAACTAAATATGTTAACATCAAACTCACATTAATACAAAATATGGCAACTAGGTCTAATTTAACAAAGTATTTATTAAAATATGTTAACAAATGTTCAAATAAAGTCACAAATTAAAACCAATGTTACTTCTACAAACTCTACATAAAAAACATAAAAAAATCATTACTATTAAAATAAAGATGGTTGTAGCAATAAACATTGTTAATAATGACTTCCACTTCCTACATTAAGAATTTATTTTTTAAAAAATTTGAATTATTTATATTTGAAAATTATTAAATCATTTATTATAATTAATATGTAATGATTTGTTTACACGTGAAATTTATTTAATATGTTCGAAAATCTACACATTACATTATATCAAATTATTCTAAAAATGATAATTAAAATTAATATGTACAATTTTATAGTATTTTTATTAATTATTTTATTATATTATTATTATGAAGGTTGTAGATGAAGAGAACAGTAACAAGTCTTTTGATAGTAAAGTTGTTGTATTAGAGGTGATTTTAGGAAAATTATGTATGTTGACACAAAGGGATCAGGATACGACATTGTAAAGACAACAATAAACTTTTCTCAATTATGAAAATACTGCAAAGTTTTTAAACTTCTAGAGAATATGAGGTTAACAAGTCAGGAATCAGTTGAAAGTGCTGCAAATATCAAAGAATTTTGTTGATTGGATTCCAAAGATTGGTGATGGAAATATGAACTTAAATGAAATGGGTGAAGGCATAATTGAAATACTCAAACATCTCTTAGTTGAACACAATGATTTCACCTTTACTTAGATTAGTTGAATTTGTGTATCCTAAATTCTTGGATAATATGACCAATGCTAACTTTTTTTTATGACAATGCAATACTTTGTCCGACAACTGTAAGTGTAGATCAAGTCAATGAATTTATAATATGTTTAATTCCTGAAGTAGAAGTTACTTACTTAAGTTCAGACACACCTTGCCAACTTGATGAAGATGAAGACATTTAAGCTGAGTGGTTTACATAAGAGTTTTTAAACGATATTAGATGCTCGGGATTCCTAATCATTGCCTAAAACTCCAAACTGGTGTCCCAATAATGCTTTTAAGAAATATTTATCAAGCTAATGGACTATGTAATGACACGGGATTACAAGTTAATGAGTTGGGGAAGAATGTTATTGGTGGTACAGTGATTACAGGCAAAAACATTGGTCATAAAATATTCATTCCTAGAATGGACTTGATTACTTCATATTAAGGATTGCCTTTCAAGTTTGAAAGAAGACAATTCCTAGTATCCTTATGCTTTGTAATGACTATAAATAAAAACCAAGGTCAAACACTATCCAAAGGTTTACTTTTTTTCTTGGCCAATGTTATAAACCAACAGTCAGTAGATCATTTGGTTTTTAATAACTATTTCTTATTTGAATTTGCAGGGTAATATAGTTGTTCTGATCATACTTCTGCTTCTGCTGCAAAATTGTAATAAATATGATGTCTTATCAAAATCTTCTATTTCTATCTTTGCATTTAGACAAAATAATTTTTCTACTTCCTTTTTTTTTCTAAGACTTAAGACTACAAGTATAAAACGTACAAAATTAGTTTCTTATCTTTCATATATTTCCTTCCATCAGTTCTACATTTAAGTTATCTGCAACGGTGATTGAAATGTGTTGATATTATAACTCAATATTGCTCAACACTCCATTTATGCTAGCTAAAGTAAGAAAATTATGTTTAATTCCCATTGTTTGTTGCTTGACATGCTTTGTCAATTAGATTGTCAACTAGATGACCTCTAGTTCAAAGGTTGAATTTTCATCTGCCAAGCAACCCATGCTATTTAAAGACAATGAAGAAATTGATGAAATATTGAACACAAATGAACATAAACGAACAATGTTTTTAGCTTGGTTTGAGGTTAATAAAATTTATCTAGAAGGGCAACATTTGACCTATTATGAATATCCTAGCCAATTTGTCTGGATGGCAGACCGAAGAGAATGGAAGCCAAGGATGATGGGTGTTAGTATTGGAAGGCTTACATATATTTCTCCCGTGGGTCAGGAGAATTATATTATCTCAGGATATTGTTGAATTATAAAAAGGGTGTTGTAATTATGATAATTGTTGAACCAAGTGGTGTTCAATGTTTTGAAGAATCCAAATCCTTTGAAGGATGATGAAGCCTCTGCTTTGCTTGATGCTGCTGTGTTGGTTTAAGCTTTGTTCTGGGGTAGTTCAATGTTGTAATCAACCCTTAGATTAAATCTCAAAGCAATTAGCATCTCAATTTTATCAAAGCAAAATGTTTTTCAAACTAAGTTGAAACAACCGATTGTTTTGTCGAAACAACCGATTGTTTACACTTAGGTGTTTTGAGAAAGTTTGAAAACTGTTTTTGAATGGTGAATTTTGTTAAGTAACAAAACAACCGATTGATTCGAGGAAACAATCGATTGTTTGTTTTAAAACCATAACAGAAAAACAATTTTCTTTGACTGAGCTTTAAATGCTTTAACTGAATACGCTGCAGTCATTAAATGCTTTGACCAATCTATTTTAAATGCAATTAAGAGTTTGTTAAGATTTGATAACAAACTATATTCTTAGATATATTCTGAAAAACTGTTTTTATGTTTTTCAGAATCTTGAAACAAAGTTTTGATATAAGAGTTTTTCAAAGAGTTCTGAGATTGCTTAAGTGTTGAGAGATTGATCAAGGTGCTGAATAGGATTCTGCTTGTATTGATTTCAGATATTCATCTGTAACAAGTGTAATCTTTGTAAACTGCTGAACAATTCGTTTGTGTGTTTTTGCTAAGATTGGCTGTGTGTTCTTGAGGTGTTCAAGATCAACAATCTTAGTGTTGGCCAAGGAGAGTGTGTTTCTTGAGGTGTTCAATGTCATTCTCTTGGTTGTGGTGTAAGTGATCAAGTGGTGATTGCTTAGTGGATATCCTCAGGGTTTCTGAGAAGATTGGATGTAGCTCTTGTTTGGAGTGAACCAGTATAAACAACTGTGTATAATTTCTCTATCCCTATCTCTTTAATTCAGTTTTGTTATTTTGGAACTGGTATAAACAACCGATTGTTTCGCTAAAACAACCGATTGTTTTTCCAGCTTTGTGCTTTTGCTGTTTGTTTTGGAAAAACTGAATCCTTAATCAAGGTTCTTTCAAAGTATTTTCATTCTAAGGTTAAAAATCTGCGAAAATCTTTCTTAAACAATTCACCCCCCCTCTCGTTAAGGCCATATATTCTAACAATTGGTATCCGAGCTTGGTTCTTGAAAGTTATTCAAGTTGATCTAAAAATCCTTTTTCTATGGCTGGAAAACTATCTTTTGAGGAGGGTGCTTCAATCTACAAACCACCTTTATTCTGTGGATTGAATTATAAGTTTTGGGAAGCAAGAATGAAAATCTCTATTGAATCCATTGATCAAAGAATTTGGGACTCAATTGAGAATGGTCCTTACATTCCAAAATTCAAAAAGGAAAATGCTTTCTTTACAAAACCTTTGTCCAAATGGACAGATGATGAATGTAAGATGGCTCAGCTTGATAAGTCTGCTCAAAATATTATAGCTTCTGCACTAGAAACTAATGATTTTTTCAGAATATCAAAGTGCAAAACTGCTAAGGAAATGTGGGAGACACTCAAAGCTGTTCATGAACCAAAGGAAGCAATGACAAAGACTCAAGCAAGAAGAAAGAAAAGGCAAAACAAGAAAAGCCTCAATCTTTGCTTAATGGCTAGAAGGGAGGATGACTCATGTAGTGTAAGTTCATCAAACTCTTCAAACTCTGAAAATTATGGACAATTGCTTCAAGCCTTTCAAGAAACTCATGAAGAAGCCAACCGATTGGCTCTCTTGAACAATCGATTGAAAGAAAAGAATAGCTGGCTTGAAAACAGAGTAAAGGCACTGGAAGAGGATTTAGAAAATTCAAAAGTGGATTTTGAAAATCTGGAAATCATTTACAAAAACTCCTCTTGCAAGTGTGATACTCTAGTTTGTGAAAATTGCGAAAATCTTGAAAAGAAGGTCCACTATCTTGTTAAAACAGTGGATAAGCTTTCTAAAGGCCAATCTAACTTTGAGAGTGTGCTAGCATCTCAAAATTGTGTTTTTGGAAAATTTGGATTGGGTTTTAATCCACAAAACAAGCAAGATAGATTTTCAAAATCATTTTCGAAAATGCCAGAAAAACAATCGATTGGACCATCGAAACAACCAATTGTTACATGCTTCTATTGCATGAAAAGAGGTCATTCTGTGCGATTCTGTAAAATAAAAAAACATGCTTTTCCTAAAGGGCTTATGAAGTGGATTCCCAAGAAAAATGAAGCATGTATTGATGAGTATAAACCAGATGGACCCACATTCATAAGGGGACCAAACCTATGTACTTGAAAATCTTTTTTGTAGGATATCTTGGAGGAAAGAAAACAACTTTGGTACTTGGACAGTGGATGCTCCAAGCATATGACAGGGGACAAATCAAAGTTCCTGAGAATATCCTTCAAGCAAGAGGGTCATGTCACCTATGGAGACAACAACAAAGGAAGAATTCTTGGAAGAGGATCCATAGGAGATGAAAGCATCTTTGTGATTCATGATGTGCTTTTTGTTGAAGGCCTAAAGCATAATCTTCTGAGTATTAGCCAACTATGTGACAAGGGGTATCAAGTGATGTTCAAGACAAACACATATGAAATCTGTCTACCCAACACCAAAGAGGTAATGTTGGTAGGTAAGAGAGTTAATAATGTGTATCTTCTAGATATCTCTTCACCATGTTCAATTGGATGTCTTCTATCCAAGCAATATGAATCTTGGCTTTGGCATAGAAGAATTGCTCATATTCACATGAATCATTTGAACAAGCTAATATCAAAGGATCTTGTGATTGGGCTGCCAAAACTCAAGTTTGAGAGGGATCACATTTGTGAAGCTTGCCAAAAAGGGAAACAAGTGAAAAGTTCTTTTAAAACCAAAAATATTGTCTCTTCATTGAGACCTCTTGAACTCCTTCACATGGATCTCTTTGGACCCTCTAGAACTATGAGTCTTGGTGGAAATTATTATGCTCTTGTTATTGTTGATGATTTCTCTAGGTACACTTGGACTTTGTTCTTGGAATCAAAGAGTGATGCCTTTGCTGCATTCAAAAAGCTAGCAAGAAGGCGTCAAAACACAAAGAACAACAACATAGGCTCCATAAGAAGTGACCATGAAGGAGAATTCCAAAATGAGAAGTTTGCCAAGTTCGGTGAGAAGTTGGGGATTCTACATAATTTCTTTGCTCCAAGAACACCACAGCAAAATGGAGTTGTAGAGAGGAAGAACAGATCTCTTGAAGAGCTTGCAAGGACAATGCTTAGTGAGTCATCACTTCCTAAGTATTTTTGGGCAGATGCAGTGAGCACCTCTTGTTATGTAATGAATAGGGTGCTTATAAGGCCCATCTTGAAGAAAACTCCATATGCACTTTTCAATGGAAGGAAGCCTAACATCAGTCACCTCAAAGTCTTTGGTTGTAGCTATTCCGTTCTTAACAATGGAAAGGAAAGCTTGGGAAAGTTTGATGAGAAAGCTGACCTTGGCATTTTCATTGGTTATTCTCTCACAAGCCATGCATATAGAGTCTACAACAAAAGATTGATGACTGTAGAAGAATCAGTACATGTAGTCTTTGATGAGGTAGATCGCAGAATCAGTGAGAACCCAAAGATCAGTGCTGAGGAAGACGAATAGAGCATCAGTTTGGAGAAGTTAGATATCTGTGCAGAAAAACAACCGGTTGATTCGCAGAAACAACCAATTGAAATTCTGCAACAGAGTGAGCTTCCCAAAGAGTGGAGAATTCCTAGAGATCTGTCAGTGGATAACATCATAGGGCAGATAAAGGAAGGTGTCTCCACACGTAGCTCCATCTCAAACTACTGCAGGCACACAGCTTTTGTTTCTCAAATTGAACCAAAGTCAATTGAAGAAGCTCTCAAGGATGAGAAGTGGGTTGAAGCTATGCATGAAGAGCTAAACCAATTTGAAAGAAATGAGGTATGGTTTCTTGTCCCTAAAACTAATGAAATGAATATTATTGGTTCAAAATGGGTTTTCAGGAACAAGCTAGATGAGGATGGAGTGATCACTAGAAACAAAGCAAGGTTAGTTGCCAAAGGCTACAATCAAGAAGAGGGCATAGACTATGGTGAAACCTTTGCTCCTGTGGCTAGATTCGAGGCTGTGAGGCTGCTGCTGGCTTTTGCATGTATGAGTGGTTTTAAACTCTTCCAAATGGATGTAAAGAGTGCCTTCTTGAATGGCTACATCAATGAGGAAGTCTTTGTAGATCAACCACCGGGTTTTGAAGATCACAAGTATCCCAACCATGTCTTCAAGTTGAAGAAAGCTTTGTATGGGCTAAAACAAGCTCCAAGGCAGTGGTATGAGAGGCTTAGCAACTTTCTGCTATCTGATGGTTATGAAAGAGGAATGGTAGACAAGACTCTCTCCATCAAGAAGTCAAATGCAGAAATAATTCTTGTGCAAATCTATGTTGATGACATCATCTTTGGTGCTACACAAGATAGGTTGTGTGAAGAATTTGTGGCTACAATGAAAGATGGGAGAACTATCTTTCTTTCTTGGATTGCAGGTCAAACAAACAAAAGATGGGATCTTCCTAAGTCAATCAAAGTATTGCAAGGAAATTCTCAAAAAGTTTGAAATGGAGAATTGTAAAGAGGCAAGCACTCCAATGCCATCAAGCTACTACATGGATGCAGATGCTGCTGGAAAAAGTATAGATCAAACTAAATACAGAGGTTTGATTGGATCATTGCTTTATCTAACAGCAAGTAGACCGGACATCATGTTTGCGGTGTGTCTATGTGCAAGATATCAAGCAAATCCTAGAGATTCACACTTCAAAGCTGCAAAAAGGATTCTGAAATATCTCAAAGGAACATCATCTGTAGGACTATGGTATCCTTCTCATTCTCCAATACATTTAATTGGTTATTCAGATTCTGACTTTGCAGGTTGTAAGCTAGATAGAAAGAGCACAAGTGGCACTTGTCACCTTCTTGGCTCAAGCCTAATCTCATGGCATAGCAAGAAGCAAACATGTGTTGCTCTCTCTACTGCTGAGGCAGAATATATAGCTGCTGGTAGCTGCTGTGCACAGATCCTATGGCTCAAACAACAACTTGCAGATTTTGGTTTACAAATCAGCAAAGTTCCTTTGATGTGTGATAACACAAGTGCAATAAATCTTACCAAAAATCAAATCCAGCACTCAAGGACCAAACATATTGAAATAAGACATCATTTCATCAGAGATCATGTGCAAAATGGGAACTGTGAAGTAAAGTTTGTGGAGACCAAACTGCAGCTAGCTGACATCTTCACAAAGCCTTTGCCAAAAGAGAGGTTTTTCTTCTTAAGAAATGAGTTAGGTATTATTGATCTTAATAATCTCTCTTAAATCTGTCTTTGATACATGTTAAAATCTATTTGTGAAGACAAATAGGGGGAGAATTATTGGTTCTTGTATATCTGTGTCTCATATGCATAAAATGTTTAAATCTCTGAGTATAAAATTGCTTTCTGCTGCTGCTGATAGAAACAACCGATTGTTTCGTGTCAACAACCGATTGTTTATTGTGTTTAAAGAGTTATAATCTAACTTGCTGCTGTAAGAAGCTTTGGATAGTATAAATGCTTTCTCTGCAGAAACTGCTTCAGATTTAATCAGTACAACACAAGCACCAGGGATTTGTCTTCATCAAATAGGGGGAGATTGTTGAACCAAGTGGTGTTCAATGTTTTGAAGAATCCAAATCCTTTGAAGGATGATGAAGCCTCTGCTTTGCTTGATGTTGTTGTGCTGGTTTATGCTTTGTTCTGGGGTAGTTCAATGTTGTAATCAACCCTTAGATTAAATCTCAAAGCAATTAGCATCTCAATTTTATCAAAGCAAAATGTTTTTCAAACTAAGTTGAAACAACCGATTGTTTTGTCGAAACAACCGATTGTTTACACTTAGGTGTTTTGAGAAAGTTTGAAAACTGTTTTTGAATGGTGAATTCTGTTAAGTAACAAAACAACCGATTGATTCGAGGAAACAATCGATTGTTTGTTTTAAAACCATAACAGAAAAACTGTTTTCTTTGACTGAACTTTAAATGCTTTAACTGAATACGCTCCAGTCATTAAATGCTTTGACCAATCTATTTTAAATGCAATTAAGAGTTTGTTAAGATTTGATAACAAACTATATTCTTAGATATATTCTGGAAAACTGTTTTTATGTTTTTAAGAATCTTGAAACAAAGTTTTGATCTAAGAGTTTTTCAAAGAGTTCTGAGTTTGCTTAAGTGTTGAGAGATTGATCAAGGTGCTGAATAGGATTCTGCTTGTATTGATTTCAGATATTCATCTGTAACAAGTGTAATCTTTGTAAACTGTTGAACAATTCGTTTGTGTGTTTTTGCTGAGATTGGTTGTGTGTTCTTGAGGTGTTCAAGATCAACAATCTTAGTGTTGGCCAAGGAGAGTGTGTTTCTTGAGGTGTTCAAGGTCATTCTCTTGGTTGTGGTGTAAGTGATCAAGTGGTGATTGCTTAGTGGATGTCCTCTGGGTTTCTGAGAAGACTGGATGTAGCTCTTGTTTGGAGTGAACCAGTATAAACAACTGTGTACAATTTCTCTATCCCTATCTCTTTAATTCAGTTTTGTTATTTTGGAACTGGTATAAAAAACCGATTGTTTCGCTAAAACAACCGATTGTTTTTTCCAGCTTTGTGCTTTTGCTGTTTGTTTTGGAAAAACTGAATCCTTAATCAAGGTTCTTTCAAAGTATTTTCATTCTAAGGTTAAAAGTCTGCGAAAATCTTTCTTAAACAATTCACCCCCCTCTCGTATAAGGCCATATATTCTAACAATCATCAAGACTATTAATGGAGTAGTTTACAAAAACATATAAAGAGGCTTGATATGCAATTAAACTATTGGTAGATGATAAAGAATTTACTAATGCCATTATAGAGGCCAATAACCTTGCTTCAGGAATTCAGTTCAGAAGATTGTTTGTTACACTGTTACTCGTGAATACTATGTCTAGACCTGTTGAAGTATGGAACAAAACTTGGAAGTTACTATCAGATGACATTTTATACCAAAAAAGAAAATAGTTTAACCTACCAGGTATAAATTTATGTTTTCCTCAAAGTTTATAAATACCTTCTATGACATTAATTTTTTGGTAGGCCTTACAATTGAAGATGCTCAAATACAAAACATTTGTCTTCTACAAGTAGAAGACTTTTTAATTTCAAATGATAAGTCTTTAAAAGACTTTAGTAGTACCACAACCTATTCATTCAGATTCTTTTATTTATGATAATTGATCCTGCCTGTTGACCAGAACGCTGGAAACTGCCTCGTCAAAGGATCGACGTGTGCACCGCTTCGAACCTCCGTTCCTCTACGAGATCCACCTCAAGAACCTGCAAAGAAACAGAGCCTCGCACTCCAACGCCCAAGTCAGTGACAGTATCACCAAATACTAAGAGAACAAGAACCGTGCAAATCCTCTCTCACAGTAAGCTCTATAACTCGCAAGCGTAAAGAGTATAATCTGAACGTGCGTACCTCAAAAAGTTGGTTGAGAACTCTTATATACCTGGTTGTTTTCTCTCTCCTGGCAGTTACAGATCTGGACACGTGGCTCGCATCCAGTCGTACACGTGCCATCATCTGGAGCCTCCTTGACTTGGCGCTGCTTCTACTCTCATTTTGGCTAAGTTACTTATGCATGGTACTGCCCAGTGCATAGCTAACTTGGGAGTGCGATCTCTACTGGAACTGGCGAGTTAGGGGCCTTCATACACCTTCCCTGTGGTCTCGCCGGCCGCCTTCATAATCTGCTTCTCCTTCATCTTTGGCGATGTGCTTGCTCTGGCGATCTCCGATGACTAGGTCGCCTGAATCTACATCTGGCGACTTCATCTTTAACCTGGTGATCGCCGATTCTGGTAAGCTGGAAATTGGAACACGCCAATATAACAACTGGCGACTACATGAGCCCCCCGACTTCCTTCCCTTTTGCTAACCTGGCGCCTTGCCAACACGCCTATACTGTAGCAGGATGCCACGTCATCACTCCCGACCACCAGGGCGGTACACAAGCCCCCCAGTCTTAAGCGAAGACTTGTCTAGCGAAAAGACTGAAAGAGCCACGTCAACACCGATCTACGTGGCACTGACGCGGAATTCCAAGCGGTTGTACCTTCTGCTGCTCTGACGCTCCACCAAACCCCTTATTCATCGCTCGACACGTGGCTTCATCAACGGCTCTCTTCAGTTGTCGTTTGCGCTTCCTAAACCCATTTCGAAAAAACCCTTAAACCATTTTCACTTCACACTGTTCCATCACTTTCTTCGTGCTTGCAACGCTCTAACTTCCTTCTGCGAAAACTCTCAACGCTCTCCAACACTCTAGATCACCATCTTCCTCCATCGTCTTCCTGATCATCGAAAGGTACCTACTTTCCTTCATCTGCTGGTTTTTCTTGCATTTTCACCGATTCGCATCATCCTGTAACTGCTTGGTGCATACGCTGTGGGTTGCTTTTTTCATTTCTCCTTCTGCGTATCTTAGGGCTTCGTCAATCGTCGCAACGAACCTACATTCGTTCGTTTTTAACCTTCCTTCTATGATCGAGTCAGCCTCTGTAACCCCCTGATCATTTTTCCTTTCTTCTTCCTTTGCAGCTGCTACCATGACTCGCACAAAGATTACCCCGAACCCTCCTCCTTCAGCACGAAACCTTCCTTCACAAGCACACGACCCAACACAAGTTCGTGGCGCTTCATCTTCGCAGGCTGAGAGGCCTGCGTCTTCCCGTCCTGTCCTGGCCCAGGCGACTCTACCTAACGTTGGAGGAGCCCCCGTTCCCCTACCAGACTTCAAAACTTTGTATCCCTGGGCCAACTCGACCCTTCTGAGGGAGACATCCTCTGTGAATACTGCGGGAGCAGTTTTGCGGCTAACTAAGGGGGATGAAATTCATCAATCATTTCACAAGGAGCACGACGAGAAGATGATGGTGCTGCCTTGCCCCGCCGATCTGCCTGTGTGTGCCAATGACAAAGTGAGCGTCGACGGGCCCTTCTGCTTCGTCTACACGACTTTATTCAAGAAGGTGAAGCTCAGGTTCCCTTTCACCCGATTCGAGAGGGAACTCCTAACCGAGCTCAACATTGCCGCCGCCCAGCTTCACCCCAACAGCTGGGCGTTTGTTCGAGCTTTTCAAGTGATGTGCGACCACCTAGGGTTGCCCGCATCGGTGGACGTGTTCTTATTCCTCTTCGAAGCCAAGCACCCCGGAGACCGCCTGTGGGTCAGCTTGAACGCGATTGCTGGGAGGTCCATCTTTGCTATCTTCCAGCAATCTTACAAGGACTGGAAGGGGAAGTTCGTCCAAGTGCGTGCGAACGACAAGGACGCCTCCCTTCTCGATGGCTTCCCCTTGTACTGGGTGGACAAGGGAAAGAAATAGTCCAAGAGCTGCTTCCGGAGGCCCAGAAGTCCTGACAGCATGGGAGCATTGGACAGAGACCTCTGTCTCTTCTGGAAAAGGGTGGCGGACGCCAATATAACTTTCCTTACCACCACCTTGATATGCTTCGAATTCTATGAAGATCAGCTAGAAATTCGAATAGGTTAGGACATTAAACTATTGCTTTGATACTGCTTCTGTTTAGCTGTTTCTGGGCGTCTTGTGCGTTATGCGCAAGACTTTGGTTTTACCTTTCCTGCACATATCATCTGCTTTGCTGTTTATTACCTTATGCACTTATTTTTTTCCTTGAGTTAACCCATGCACTTTCGTTCCATGCAGACAACATGTTGGGCAAAAGCATGCTCGCCGAACTGAAGGCGCTCGCCCGAAACCACGGGTTGGCGACAGGTTCTCAAACGGTGCCCAACTCGGTGGTGGAGACAGCCATCGTCCAAGGGCGATCACCACCTAAGGAACCCGCCCAACGCAAGAAAATGGTCCTCAAGAGACCTAAAAGGAAAGCTCCTCAGGTGATCCCTGAGGAAGAGGAAGAAGACGACGAGGCCACCGAGGACGGTTTGGTCTCAAAGAGGAAGAGGGTGGCACCTTCCTCACCGCCTGCTCCACCCCCTCTTCCAACCTCAACACCTCCATCGACGCCTGCTCCTCCTCCATCATCGCCATCCCCACAGGCTCCTGCCTCTCCAGTCCAAGCGGTCCCACTGGCCACTGCGCCACCTGCAGCTGAGGCTCAAGAGCCAAACTTCCTGGAGGACCCCCCAAGCGCCTCCACACCATATGTGTCAGCTGGAGGGGGTCCCCCTTCAAACGCCTCAGCTGCAGAATATGCTCCAATCGGGGATGAGGTTGCTCATACCTCTCTGATTCTGATCACCGAATCCCCGATTCCGTCGCCACGCCAAGAAGCAACTACTAAAGAACCTGCTAAGGAAGGTGGCGACGAGAACCCACAACAGGCCCACCTGGTTCCTCTCCAAGCAGCAAACCTCCCCCTTGAGGTCACAAGGATGTGGGAGCCTCTAACTGCCAAGCTGAAAACCATAGCAGAGGATATCCCGGCGATCATAACCAGGGCTGTGGAGGGTTCAACCAGGAGGCTCCAAGACGACCTCTTCAACCTCAAAACCGAAAACAGCACCATGAGGGTCGAGGTGGAGAAGTTGTCTTTCAGCCTGACGCTCGCAGAAATCGAACACTCCCGAGTGGAGGATGCAATGAACACCGAGCTCAGGCTGGCGCGCAAGGAGGCCACTGACCTTCGCCACAAAGTGCATCAACTTGCCCAAGAGAAGGTCGAGCTGGAGAGCAAGATCGTGCCTCTTCGCGTCAAGGTGGTTGACCTGGAGGCTCTCATGAAAGCTGACGCCGCTAAGGTGCAAAAATTGGAGCAGAGGTCGATCGACCGAGAGAAATTCCTTGGGCAAGTGGAAAAGGCGAGGGACGACGCCATGGCTGATCTCGTCGAGGCCAACAAAGAGAAGGGAAAGGTGGCTGCTGAATTGGCCCAAGCACAAGCGGAATCCAAGAAGGTTACTGAAGACCTTCTCCAGGCTCAAGAGACCAACGAACAACTTAAAAAACAGGTTGAAGAGCTGGAGCAACAGAATAAAGAGCTGAAAGAGCAAACTAAAGACCTCAAGAAGCGGATTGAGGAACTTCAGGGGCAAATTGAAGAACTCAAGCTAAACTCTGCTCAAATTTTGGCTGCTGGATTCGAAGCTGCGCGGGAACAATTTGCTTGCCTATTCCCCGACCTGGATCTCAGCATGGTGTCGCTGAACAATGAAGTAGTAGATGGAAAATTCGTTCCTGCTGAAGACTAATCAACTCTTCTTCATCTACTACCTTCGTGTTTTCCCTTGTATTGTTCTGTAATAAACTCGTGTATATGTGCCTTTAACAGATACTTATCTTAATGACAAAGTTTGGGTATTCCCTCTCCTGACTTCTTTAAGCGCTTTAACCTTCTTTGCACGTTTAACTTTATCGGATTTACCTTAATGATTTTGCAAACACGACTTTTGACTTAACTGCTTCGAACCACTTCAAACTTAAGCAATAATCACTTTACCCAACTTGTACTCTTAAGGCAACTAACCTTATCGTAAGAATATCCCTCAAGCAACGAACTGTAACTCAGTTACTGGCTCAAAACACCGTCCCACTCGACCTGCCTTATCAAACAGGTCTCTCAACCTTCTCGCCGCTGTTTGAACTCTTCCTGATCGCCAAAGACTCTTGGTGATATCAGCTTCTTTCCAGCCTCCCGCTTTGGCCATTGTTTCTTTATCTGGGGGTAGAAACGCCTTTTGGGATCCTTCTTTACCTCCCCGAACCTCAGAACGAAAGACCGGGTGACTAGGCGTTCTCTTCGAACCTACCTTAGCCACCTTCCAAACTTCTTCCACCCTCTGCTCCATACCTGAACTCGTTCGAGACGAGAAGGATTTTATCTTGCCTAAGCTCGCATGTAGGCGAGAAGGTCTTTGAACTCGCCTGAACTCGCTCATCGGCGAGAAGGTCTTTAACTCGCCTGAACTCGCTCATCGGCGAGAAGGTCTTTAAACTCGCCTCTACATTGCCCCAGGGGTTACATCTTCTCGCCCCCAGAAACACGGAGGACTTTTTACTGGTGCCTCTACATTGCCCCAGGGGTTACATCTTCTCGCCCCCAGAAACACGGAGGACTTTTTCTCTTTCTCGCCTGCACTCGCTCGACGGCGAGGAGGTCTTTAACTTGCCTCTACATTGCCCCAGGGGTTACATCTTCTCGCCCCCAGAAACACGGAGGACTTTTTCTCTTTCTCGCCTGCACTCGCTCGACGGCGAGGAGGTCTTTAACTTGCCTCTACATTGCCCCAGGGGTTACATCTTCTCGCCCCCAGAAACACTGAGGACTTTAACTCTTTCTCGCCTGCACTCGCTCGACGGCGAGGAGGTCTTTAACTTGCCTCTACATTGCCCCAGGGGTTACATCTTCTCGCCCCCAGAAACACTGAGGACTTTAACTCTTTCTCGCCTGCACTCGCTCGACGGCGAGGAGGTCTTTATCTTGCCTCAGGACGCGCGAGGGCGTTGAGGTCTTTCATCTAGTGCCTTCGATCGCCGAAAGACGATGAGGACTTAAAAACTTTAACTGATGCCTCCAATCGCCGAAAAACGATGAGGACTTAAAAACTTTAACTGGTGCCTCAAATCGCCGAAAAACGATGAGGACTTAAAAACTTTTGCTGATGCCTCCAATCGCCGAAAAACGATGAGGACCTAAAAACTTTAACTGATGCCTCCAATCGCCGAAAAACGATGAGGACTTAAAAACTTTAACTGATGCCTCCAATCGCCGAAAAACGATGAGGACTTAAAAACTTTTTAGAAAGCACGCGGTATATCTTTACTTGCCTTAAATCACGTACAAGTGACAAGGTCTTTCTTCAAAACTTTGGAAAATAGCACACATGCAATCTGAAAACGCCTTGTACTTCAAAAACTTTTCTTTTATTGGGTGACCTCGTTAAAAACCCTCCTTAGGGAAAAAAGAGTGCCCCCTTCAAACTGTTTCATCAGAGACATTGTAATATGACTTTGTGTTTGTCTTTACTTACAAAGCTCTTAACTATAATACAACTTCAGGTGTGTGGCGTTCCAGGTGCGAGGAATCGCCCCTCCTTCCAGCGTCTCTAAGCGGTAGGCGCCGTTCCCGAGCGCCTCGGTTATTCTGAACGGGCCAGTCCACTTGGGTGACAGTTTATTCTCCATCTCGTACTGGTGGGCCTTCCTCATCACCAAGTCGCCTTCTCTAAACTGCCTTGGCATCACCTTCGAGTTGTATCTTCGCTTAACCCTTCTCTTCACGGCTTCAGCCTTCAACCTCGCCTCTTCCCTGACCTCATCCAGTAGATCCAGGTTCAGCCTTCTCTCTTCATTCGAGTCTTCCTCTACGAAGTTCTGGAATCTCGGCGAGCTCTCCTGGATCTCTACTGGGATCATGGCATCACACCCATAGACCAAGCTGAACGGGGTCTCATGGGTTCCTGACTGGTCGGTGGTGTGGTACGCCTAGACTATGCAGGGCACCTCCTCAGCCCAACTTCCCTTAGCTTTCTCAAGCCTTCTCTTCAAACCTCTCAACAACACCCGATTAGCTGACTCCACCTGGCCATTTGTCTGAGGGTGCTCGACGGATGCAAACACTTGTTGAATTCCCACCCCTTCGCAAAGCTTCTTCAACAGGTGGCTTGCAAACTGCGTCCCATTATCCGACACCAGGCGTTTAGGCACTCCAAACCGGCACACGATGTTCTTCCATACGAAACCTTCGATCTTGTGTGCGGTGATCTGGGCCACTGGTTCTGCTTCAATCCACTTGGTGAAATACTCAATCGCTACCACCAAGTACTTCATCTGCCTGATCGCCAGCGGGAAAGGTCCCAGGATGTCGATTCCCCAAGTATGAAACGGCCAAGGGCTATAGATCGACTTCAACTCCTCGGGAGGTGCCTTGTGCCAATCGGCGTGCTGTTGGCATTGTTTGCAACACTGGGCATATTTCTTGCAATCTTCTCTCATTGATGGCCAGTAGTAGCCTGCACGGAGAGTCCTCGCGGCCAGAGCTCGACCCCCAACGTGGCTTCCGCATATACCCTCGTGGAGCTCTGCCATGATTCTCGTGCACTTCTCGCCGTGTACGCATTCCAGGAGTGGGTGAGTGAACCCAAACCTGTACAGATCGCCATCAATCAATGTGTATTTGCTAGAATTTTTCTTTACCTTCCTAGCTTCTGTCGGATCCAGTGGGAGGAGGCCATCTGCCAGGCACCGCTTGTACTGTGTTATCCAAGTGTCTGGCTCATGGGTGGCGCGGACCTGCATCACATTCACCTTCTCTCCTCGACATGCTCTAATTCTCGGCGATCTTAGAGTTTCTTGTGTCAAGGACTTATGGCTTCTCGCTGCTTTCTTCGTCGACTTGCTTATCTGAAGGACCAGGTGATCTGCTACAAATGCCCTTGGCGTCTTCAGAGTTTCTTGAATGACCGTCCTCTGCCTACCCCCCTTGCCTGAGCTGGCGAGCTTAGCAAGCAAGTCAGCTCGGGCATTCTGCTCTCTGGGTACATGTACTACTTCAAAGGAGGCAAAGGAACTCTTCAATTCCTGCACGTACGCCAAGTAAGCCGCCATTTGTGGATCTTTAGCCTGGAACTCGCCTGTTACTTGCCCTGTGACTAGCAGCGAGTCACTCTTAGCCATCAGCACCCTAGCTCCCATCTCCTTGGCCAACAGAATCCCGGCGATCAGCGCCTCATACTCTGCTTGATTGTTGCTGGCTTTGAAGGCAAATCTCAAAGATTGTTCGATCAGCACGCCGTTGGGTCCTTCCAAAATGACTCCAGCACCGCTACCCTGCTGGTTCGACGATCCATCCACCGAGAGTACCCAACGGAAATCGTCCCCTTCAACCCGTGTCGCCTCTGATGAGAGCTCAACCACGAAATCTGCAAAGATTTGCCCCTTGATCGGGCCTCGGGGCTCATATTTAATATCAAACTCTAACAACTCTACTGCCCACTTCACCATTCTTCCCGCAACGTCAGGTTTCTTCAAGACCTTCTGGATGGGCAGGTCAGTCATCACCAGTATTGTGAAGCTATGGAAGTAGTGGCGCAACCTCCTCGCCGAAAATACCACAGCCAGGGCAGCCTTCTCCAGGGCCTGATATCTCGTTTCTGGGCCCTGCAACACCTTGCTCACAAAATAAATAGGCTTCTGAGCCTGATCCTGATCCTGGGCGAGCACCGCGCTCACCGCCCTCTCAGTTACAGCAAAATACAGCCTGAGAGGGATTCCCACCAGCGGTTTGCACAGAACCGGCGGGCTCGCCAGATACTCCTTCAGTTTGACGAAAGCTTCCTCGCACTCTTTCGTCCAAACGAACTTATTATTGCGCCGCAGACACTGAAAATAGGGATGCCCCTTTTCTCCACTAGCTGACACGAAGCGAGATAGGGCTGCCATCCGACCTGTTAGCTGCTGGACTTCTTTCACCGTAGCTGGGCTCCTCATCGCCAAGATGGCGGCACACTTGTCTGGGTTGGCTTCTATTCCTCTTTCAGTCAAGAGGAAACCCAAAAACTTTCCAGCCTCCACGCCGAAAATGCATTTCTCCGGATTGAGCTTTAACTTGAACTTGGCGATCGTCGTGAACAATTCTTCCAAGTCTGCAACGTGCTTGCTTTTTTCCGGCGAGGTCACGACCATGTCATCGACGTAAGCTTGCACGTTCCTTCCCAGCATTGGTGCAAGTACTCGATCCATCAGCCTCTGGTACGTGGCCCCCGCGTTCTTCAGCCCAAACGGCATCACCTTATAGCAGTAGCACGATCTCTCCGTCATGAAGGCTGTCTTCTCTTCATCCATGGGATGCATCTTGATTTGATTGTATCCCGAGAAGGCATCCAGGAAACTCAGCAACTTGCACCCTGCAGCACTATCGACCAGGGCATCAATGCTTGGTAAAGGATACGAATCCTTTGGGCAAGCTTTGTTCAGTTCGGTGAAATCGACGCACATGCGCCATTTCCCGTTACTCTTCTTTACCAGCACGACATTTGCCAGCCATTCAGGGTACTGAACTTCCCTGATGTGGCTTGCAGTGAGGAGTTTCTGTGTTTCGTCCCTGATCGCCTGCCTCCTCTCCTCGTTGAACTTTCTTCTCCTTTGTCGCACTGGTTTCACCAAGTTGTCCATCGCCAGATGATGGCACAAGAAGTCGGGATCAATCCCGGGCATGTCCGAAGCGGACCATGCAAACGCGTCCAGATGCCGCTCAATCACCTTGGCGATCTGGTCCTGGAGCTCGACCTCCAGAGATCTTCTCAGCTTGAAGATCTTTCCTCCGATCTCCTTTTCGAGCCACTGCTCGACAGGTTTTGGCCTGGATTCTCTGGCGATCACCGCCCTGGCGATTCCCTGCTCCCTCGCTTCCTCAGGGCGATTTTGCTCCTCTTCCTCCTCCAGACCAGCATTCTTCTCCCCCAGCTCAGCGTCCACCATCTCCACATCTCTTCCGGCGGCCTCCTATGTTACCGTCGATCTGGGCTTCACACCGGGAGGTGGGGTGGTTGTTACATAACTCACCGATCTCTTGTTTTTCAGGCTATTCTCATAGCACTTTTTCGCTTCTTTCTGATCAGACTTGATCGTGATCACCACCCCCTCCATCGACGGCAACTTTACCTTCATGTGCCGGGTCGACGGGATTGCGCCTATCCTGTTAAGCGTGGGCCTTCCCAATAGGATGTTGTATGCTGAAGGAGCGTTCACAATGAGGTACTTGATTTTCTCCGTCCTCGACCCAGCCTCATCTGTAAACGTGGTTCTCAGCTCAATGTACCCCCTGACCTCCACCTGGTCGCCAGCGAACCCATGTAGACACCCTCCATAGGGCCTTAGCTGGTCAAGGGGCAACTCCAGCTGCGTGAAAGTCGGCCAGAACATCACGTCTGCCGAGCTCCCTTGGTCCACCAGAACTCTGTGGACCTTCCTTCCCGCCGTAACCAGCGAAATGACTATGGGATCGTTGTCATGAGGCACAACGTCCCGAAGATCCTGCTTGGTGAACGTAATGTCCACCTCCGGCGAGTGATCTTCAAACATATCCACTGTCATCACCGATCGCGCGTACTTCTTCCTCTGCGATGCGGTGCATCCACCACCTGAGAAACCCCCTGCAATGGTGTGGATCTCCCCGTGGATAGGCATCTCATGTTGCTGGGCTTCTCCACCTGCTGCTTGGGAACTCGACGCTCCCCCCGTCCTCCTGTCCAGCAGATAGTCATTTAGGAACCCGTTCTTAACCAGATCGTCGAGCTGATATCCCAAAGACAACACGAGTCCAAAGTGTGGCCGAAGCCTTGGTGAAACTCACACCAGGCATCGGGCTTTGGCCCCAGCACCTTGTCGCCCACCTTCTCAGGCGCTTTCAACCTAGCAGATATGTTAGGAATGGCGATCAGATCTGCTAGTCCCATGACAAATTTGTGCTTAGGCGGGCGATTGTATTCCCGGCGTGCTGGTTGTTGGCGTGCTTGGCTCCTTCCCTTGTTTCTCCTATCGTAAGGATGGCGAGTCCTCTGGTCCTTCCTGGCCGCCGCCGCTGTTTCCAGCACCCTTTGCCGCTGGATTCTGGTCTGGGCGCGTGGCCTAGCGGGAGCCACGCTTCCTCTCTTCTCGGCGACTTCATTCTCGTCGGCGATGTGAGCCACCGCAAGTCGCCTGACTTCAGCAAACGTCGCGGGGTGAGCCCTGATCAAGGCCTCGCAGAATGGTCCTGGCTGCACGCCCTTCTTGAAGGCATAGACCAGCATTTCTTCATCCTTGGCCGGCGATCTGACCATCTGCGCTCCAAAGCGATTCAGGTAGTCTCTGAGGGACTCTCCCTGGTACTGCCTTATATCAAACAGATCATAAGACACCCTGGGCGATGCCTTATTCACGATGTACTGCTCAACAAAGATCTTCGAGAACTGTTGAAAATTGGTTATGTGGCCGTTAGGAAGGCTCACAAACCACTCCATCGCCGTTCCCTGGAGCGTACTCACGAACATCTTGCAGTAGACGGCGTCTGACCCTCCCGACAGCATCATCTGCGTATGGAACGTGGTTAGATGAGCCTCCGGATCCTCCACGCCGGTAAAGACAGCCTTGACCGGAACCACGCTCGTGGGAATAGGCGTGTCAGTAATCGCCTGAACAAAAGGCATTGGGAAAACACGAGGTGGCGTCGACGGCGCCACCTCTTCAGCAGAAGAACGCCCTTGCTGCTCCTGAAGAGCTTGACGCAGCTCCTCAGTCACCTTGCTGAGCTCCTCGTTCCTGGCGCGAGAGGCGACCAGGTCCTCATGCATTCTCGCCTGCTCTACGCGTGAGGCCTCCACAGTTGCCTGCAACGAACGCATCATCTCTGCCATCTGCGCCATGGTAGCCTTCGTCAGCAACGGGCACAACTGGACTTGAACGATTGCTTCTCATTTTTCTCATGAACTCAGCGAATCTCAGAAAGCAGCGAACGACACTTCAACCACGATCGAATCAGCGATCAATTGGAGAAAACAGTGCGAAACTACGCAAGAAAACTCAAGAACACCGTAAGCCTTCAAAGAAAACCACAACTTCACCAGAAACCGCCACTTCCCTGCGGACAACCACACGAGCGAAAGAACTCGAACTTCCACCAAACGGATTACGTGTAAACAGCAGGAAACCTCACTCCACCGATCGAAAAGCCAAACGAACGGTATAAAACGCGAATTCACCGAACGAAACTCAAGCAAACAGCGAACGATGGTTGCACCAGCACACAACCACGCAGAAAACTTCGAAAACCTCCAAGAACTCACGCTGTGGATGGGAGCAAGTTTTACACGGCCCCACGGTGGGCGCCTGATGATCCTGCCTGTTGACCAGAACGCTGGAAACTGCCTCGTCAAAGGATCGACGTGTGCACCGCTTCGAACCTCCGTTCCTCTTCGAGATCCACCTCAAGAACCTGCAAAGAAATAGAGCGGCGCCGCTGCGGCCGATCGCACTCCAACGCCCAAGTCAGTGACAGTATCACCAAATACTAAGAGAACAAGAACCGTGCAAATCCTCTCTCACAGTAAGCTCTATAACTCGCAAGCGTAAAGAGTATAATCTGAACGTGCGTACCTCAAAAAGTTGGTTGAGAACTCTTATATACCTGGTTGTTTTCTCTCTCCTGGCAGTTACAGATCTGGACACGTGGCTCGCATCCAGTCGTACACGTGCCATCATCTGGAGCCTCCTTGACTTGGCGCTGCTTCTACTCTCATTTTGGCTAAGTTACTTATGCATGGTACTGCCCAGTGCATAGCTAACTTGGGAGTGCGATCTCTACTGGAACTGGCGAGTTAGGGGCCTTCATACACCTTCCCTGTGGTCTCGCCGGCCGCCTTCATAATCTGCTTCTCCTTCATCTTTGGCGATGTGCTTGCTCTGGCGATCTCCGATGACTAGGTCGCCTGAATCTACATTTGGCGACTTCATCTTTAACCTGGTGATCGCCGATTCTGGTAAGCTGGAAATCGGAACACGCCAATATAACAACTGGCGACTACACGAGCCCCCCGACTTCCTTCCCTTTTGCCAACCTGGCGCCTTGCCAACACGCCTATACTGTAGCAGGATGCCACGTCATCACTCCCGACCACCAGGGCGGTACAATAATAGATTCATTATTAATGAATTCAATCATGACAGAATAAAAATTTCTGAAATGCATTCTTTTCTTTTTCAATCTCTAACTGCTGAGCAAGTGGATGTTTATCAGAATATAATGACAACAATATTGTCAGAAGTTGGCAGTTTTTTTTCCTTATACAGTTATGGCGACACAAGAAAAACTTTTATGTGGAAAACTTTGTCTACTGCCATTAGATTAAAAGTGATGGCAAAGTCATGGAGCTCTTCTCGGAATCATGATAAAAATGGTGCGGAAGCCATGGATGTAAATGTGCAAGATCCTCCTAGGAGCTATGGTGATCTTGAAGGTGCATGATGTGTATGGAAGTAGGGAGGTTCGACCAGCCCTATGGTAGGTGATGAAGGTGAAGATTAGATCCTAGAAACTAGGTAGAAGCAAAGCATGGCACAATGTTGGCAGCATAACTTTACTCTCATTAATCTTGGAAAATACAAGAGATGGCTTCTCCTTTTATATCCAAGAGGCCGTATATCCTAAGCTAATTACACATGAAATGTGAGCAAAATGAAATGAAAATGAGAAGGCACATGGCACATGGACCACATGGTCGGTCATGTGTGCTAAGGTTCTAGAATGTGCACAAAATCTAGGGTAAATCACATATAAGACAAGTTTGTGCTTTCTAACACTACACTAATTACTAAGCCACCCCTAATGGGCCTCCATGTAACATATACAAGGTCTTCTCTCTTCCATCCGTGGCTAGATCCATTTGGGCGTGAAAGTGCTTAGCCATTGACCTTGTAATAGGGCCTAGACGGTCTAGGCCTCCTCCTAGACGCTCCATGTGTAGCCTCCCCTCATCATGTCCTAGACGCTCCCTTCTTGAGTCTAGACGCTCATCACGGTCTAGTTTTGGGTCTTGGCTTCCATGGTGAGGTGTGCTTGGCCCTCCTCCATCATCCCCTCCCCCTTGGAAAGGATTTGTCCTCAAATCCAGCTCGTCCTCGTCGTCATTGGTACCTACAAATGGAGAGAGATCAATTACATTAAAAGTGTCATGTACTCCATAGTCAAGAGGTAGGTCCAATTTATATGCATTGTTATTGACTCGCTTGAGGACTTGAAAGGGTCCATCACCTCGGGGACTTAGTTTGGACTTCCTTTGAGTTGGAAATCTATCTTTGTGAAGGTGAAGCCAAACTAAGTCTCCTTCCTCAAAAATTATTTCTTTCTTCCCTTTATTGTTGTATTTTGTATACTTCTCATTTTGTTGTTGTATTTGGAGTTTAATCTTCTCATGCATTTTTTTAACAAAGTCGACTTTGATTACTCCTTCCTTATGCACAAATTCTTGTGGATTAGGAAGAGGCAACAAATCAATGGGTGTGAGAGGATTAAAACCATATACTACTTCAAAAGGAGAAGCATTAGTAGTCTTGTGAACTACTCGATTGTAAGCAAATTCAATGTGGGGAAGATACTCATCCCAAGATTTATGGTTGCCCTTCATGATAGCCCTAAGCATAGTCCCAAGAGATCTATTGACTACTTCAGTTTGGCCATCCGTTTGAGGATGACAAGAAGTTGAAAATTGTAGTCTTGTTCCAAGTTTGCCCCAAAGAGTTTTCCAAAAGTGGCTTATAAACTTGGGATCTCGATCGGATACTATACTTCTAGGGAGACCATGAAGTCTCACCACTTCTCTAAAGAAGAGTCTAGAAATATTTTGAGCATCATCTACCTTGTGGCAAGGAATAAAATGGGACATTTTGCTAAAACGGTCCACTACCACAAAGATAGAGTCATGGCCTCTTGTAGTCCTAGGAAGCCCTAAAATGAAATCCATCCTAATGTCTTCCCAAGGAGCATTTGCAATCGGCAAAGGGGTGTAGAATCCATGAGGCATTGTTCTAGACTTTGCTTTTAAACATGAGATGCATCTAGAACAATGTCTTTGGACGTCTTTCCTCATGTGTGGCCAACAAAATTTTGCTTTTAAAAGGTCTAGAGTCTTATCAACTCCAAAATGGCCCATGAGTCCCCCCTCATGTGATTCTTTGACAAGGAGTTTCCTCTGTGTGCCTTGGGGAATGCAAAGTTTTCCTTCTTTAAAAAGATATCCCTCGGACACATAGTAACCTCCTTGCGCTCTATGTTGACATTGGGCATAGATGGATGAGAGTTCTTGATCTTCTTGATAAAGCTCTTGTACCGTCCCGTATCCGGGCGTTGACAAAGTCAAGGTCAAAGTCAACATCTGGACTCAAAGTTGACATAAGGCGTCGCCTAGGTGAAGAGACGCCAAGTGCTAGCGTCACCAAGAGGAAGCGTCGCCAAGGCAAGGCGTCGCCTAGGTGAAGGCGTCGCCCAACCAGGGCGTCGCCAAGATCAAATATCACTAAGGCAAGGCAATCACAGTGTGGTTCCCCGATACCTATGGGTAGGAAAGACCATGGAAGGAGCGACGCCGTGGGAAGGCCTCAGGTCCCGATAAATCCGGGGTAGTGATAAAGAGAAGAGAAAGGTGGCTTCAAGGCCACAGTGATAGCACCAGTGTAGGGCAGCTTTACTCATGAAGTACCCCTGTCGCCCTAGAGACGCCTTTGGGACAGATACGACTCAAGAGGAGGGTCACGCCCAGGGTAGCCAGGCGCAGGGTACGAGAGGAAGGCAGATACGCCCTCAAAGTGAGTGACTAGATGATTGGGGGCATGAGTTGGCACCCAAAAAGTCACCCCTTGCGCAGTAGCACTCCCAAGCAGGAGGACTCACACGAAGAAACGCCCCCAGGTGGGGTCATGGCGCTGTGAGGCCCTCCACGTGTACAGCAGCCAGGTCAGAATAGAAACACCATTTAGCCAGGTACTAGGTAATTAAAGTCATTTAATACAGTTTCCGTTTCGAGCGTTTAAGGTACTATAAAGGCTCCCAAGCGTTTCAACGTCTTAAATGCGCTACGTTTTCTAATTAAATGCGCTACGTTTTATGATTAAAGGCGTTTTAAGGCGCTTTAAATGCTAGGGTAGTTTAAATAGCGCTTTGAATGTTGGAAACGGGGTTCGAACTTTGGGCAAATTTTCCAGAAACTCTCTAGTTGCTTGCTCGACCCTTGAGGTTACGTACAAGGGACTGGGGAAAGATCTTTGCCAGAACGAGAAAATATACACTAGACACAGTTCCTTTTTACCACCTTCAGAGTGCCATACACGGTGCTCCGATACGGAGGTGCATAGTTTTTGGTGTTTCTTGTTGGCTGACTTGAGCGTCGGAGTGCAAACGGCCGCTAGGGCGCCCTTTTGTCCTTCTTTGTAGGAATCCACAGGTAACTAGAGGGAAGGAGTCCCTAGCTGACGGTTGAGGTCGCGCACGAAGACGTCCCAGGTCAACCGGACGGAACATTTGGCGCCCACCGTGGGGCCGATATAAAACATTGGTCCCATCGCAAGTTTGAAAAGATCTATCAGGTCACGATAACGATCGAGAAAACAGTGAAGAATGGCCACCACTAGACGAGCTACCGTACTTGCTGCGCCAGAAGAACTGTCCATGCAGCAGGTCCTGGAGATAATGCGGGGGCTGCAAGATGATATGGCGGAGTCGAAGTTTGAACAAGAACGCATGCAAGCGGATCTCGAAGCCTCGCATGTGAGGAACGAAGAGCTCCATCGTATAAATGAGGAGTTGCGCCGGGGTTTGCGGAATAATCGGGGGCAACGCGAACATGACGAGATGGAGAACCTCTCCCCGCCAAGGGAGTTTTCCACTCCCTTCTCGCAGGAGATTCTGGATGCAGTGATCCCCAACACGTTCGCAGGGCCCAAGGTGATCTTCACCGGGATGGAGGATCCTGAGGCGCATCTCTCGGCATTTCACACACAGATGGTCCTGGTAGGCGGCTCCGACGCTGCCAAGTGCAAGCTCTTTATGAGCACCCTGACGGGGATGGCTATGGATTGGTTCATCAGCCTCCCGAACGGCCATATCACCTCCTTCCGACAACTGTCGCGGTTGTTCAGGGAACAATACCTAGCAAACAAGGCCCCGCCGCCGGTTTCCTACGATCTGTTTGATGTGAAACAGTATCAAGGGGAGACCCTAAAGGAATACATCAACCGCTTCGGGGCCCAGGTAGTAAAGGTTGGTACGTCAGAGGAGCCCATGATTGTGTACGCGTTCGTGAAAGGTGTATGCCCCGGCCCTTTTGGCGAATCCATCATTCGCAACCGCCCTAGAACTTTCGCTGAAATACGCCGTCGGGCGGTGGAACATATTTTTTCTGAGGGAGAGGTGTGTGAGAAGCGCACCAGCGTCGTGCCCTCACGCCCGAGAGGACCGACGCGAACTCAGCCCGTCAGGGTCAATGAGACCACGACGGGAAGGAAGAAACCAGAGGGGAGACGCCCCTACGAGGCCAGAAAGCCCCAGCCCCGGGGTCCAGCAGGAGGCGATCGCCCGGCCAGAGAGAGGTTGAATTGAAGGACCTGATCGCCGTGCCTAATATAGCTGAGAGGTTGAGGCGACCGGCGAAGTCTGATAAGGTGTTAGGGCCTCGGAAAGACTCTTGGTGTGAGTTCCACGAGGCTTTCGGTCACCACATTGATAACTGCCTGTCGTTGGGTTACCAGCTAGATGAGCTGGTGAGAACCGGGTTTTTGAAGGATTATGTCGCGGAACTCGCCACGACCGCCGCCCTGCCGCCGCCAGCGGAAGAACAAGCACACGAGACGCCGGTTCTCGGCGAAGTCCATACCATAGCTGGAGGTTTTTCCGGCGGAGGACCCACCGCCTCCCAACGAAAGAAATACGCGAGGGGGGTCAACTCGATCGAAGAAAGGATCTCGGGTGAGCCGTGGGAATCGGACCTCGTGTTCACGAGAGGGGATCTTCGTGACGTGGTGCCGCATGACAATGACCCCGTGGTCATTTCGGTTGTCACAGCTGGAAGAAAGGTGCACAGAGTTCTTGTCGATCAGGGGAGTTCAGCAGACGTCATGTTCTGGTCGACATTCAACAAGTTACGGTTGTCTCCTGACCTTTTGAGGCCCTACACAGGGTGCCTGTATGGGTTCGCGGATAACCAGGTGGAAGTCCGAGGCTACCTGGAGTTGAGGACTATGTTCACGGATGGAGAAGCCTCGCGTACCGAAAGCATCCGGTACTTGGTCGTGAACGCCAACTCCGCCTACAACATTTTGTTGGGCAGACCGGCGTTGAACAGGCTGAACGCAGTAGCCTCCACACGCCATATGAAGATGAAGCTGCCAGACCTCAGCGGTAAGGTGATAGTTATCAAGTCGGATCAGGAGGAGGCGCGGAAGTGTTATGAAAACAGCCTGAAAACGAAGAAAAGCGTGTTCATGGTGTTTGAGCGTCCGCCCAGTGTTGACACATCGATGACTGAGACGACGCCCGCCGGGACAACGCCTGACGAGGCCACACCCGTGAGGGTGACGCCCGAGGTAGATACACACATGGAGGAGGGACCTGACGATACAGCGCCTGTGGAAGAGGCGGCGCCCGTTCAGGATGATAGCAGGGACCAACCGGCGGCTAACGCCATGGAGAGGGAGATTGGCGGCAAAACGTTTAAGTTAGGGCGTTTGCTGAGCCAAGAAGAACAGGAAGGGGTGGCAGAGGTGATTTCACGCCACTTGGATGCTTTCGCATGGTCTGCCTCGGATATGCCCGGCATTGACCCGGATTTCCTATGTTATCACCTCAGCATGGACCCACGGTCCGTCCCGTGCGCCAAAGGAGGAGGAAGTTTAACGAAGAGAGGCAGCTGGTGGTAAGGGAAGAAACGCAGAAGCTACTGAGTGCTGGCCACATCAGGGAAATCCAATACCCTGAGTGGCTAGCCAACGTCGTTTTGGTGCAGAAGGCGAATGGGAAGTGGAGGATGTGCGTGGACTTCACGGATTTAAACAAGGCGTGCCCGAAGGACTCGTACCCACTCCCCAACATCGACGCATTGGTGGATAGTGCATCCGGCTGCAAGGTGCTAAGCTTCCTGGATGCATTCTCGGGATACAACCAGATCAAAATGCACCCGAGAGATGAGAGCAAAACTGCATTCATGACAGAGACTTGCAGTTACTGTTACAAAGTGATGCCTTTTGGGCTGAAAAACGCGGGCGCCATCTACCAAAGGCTGATGGACAAGGTCCTAGCGCCCATGTTAGGAAGGAATGTATACGCCTACGTGGACAACATGGTAGTGGCGTCACAGGACAGGGAACAGCACGTGGCAGACCTAGAGGAGCTGTTCGTCACTATATCCAAATATCGCCTCAAGCTAAACCCTGAGAAGTGTGTCTTCGGGGTAGAGGCCGGAAAGTTCCTAGGTTTCATGCTCACGGAGAGGGGAATAGAGGCGAAGCCCGACAAATGCGCAGCGATTATCGCCATGCGAAGCCCGACGTCGGTAAAGGAAGTGCAGCAGCTGACAGGGCGGATGGCGGCGCTCTCAAGGTTTGTTTCCGCCGGGGGAGAGAAGGGGCACCCATATTTTCAATGCCTCAAGAGAAATAGTCACTTCGCATGGACTGATGAATGCGAAACGGCTATCATTAAGTTGAAAGAGTACCTGGCGACGCCACCGGTCCTCTGCAAACCGTTAACAGGCGTGCCCCTCCGGCTATACTTCACGGTAACGGAGCGGGCTATCAGCTCTGTACTAGTCCAGGAGCAGGACCAGAGTCAAAAGCCCATCTATTTCGTGAGCAAGGCATTACAAGGCGCGGAGACGAGATACCAGGCGCTGGAGAAGGCCGCGTTAGCAGTGGTGTTTTCAGCCAGGAGGCTCCGTCATTACTTCCACAGCTTTACGGTGGTAGTGATGACAAACCTCCCTATACAGAAGGTGTTGCAGAAGCCTGACGTGGCGGGAAGAATGGTGCGCTGGGCGGTGGAACTGTCAGAATTCGACATCCAGTATGAGCCTAGAGGATCCATCAAAGGGCAAGTGTATGCAGATTTTGTAGCAGAACTCTCGCCCGAAGGTGAACAAGAGGTGGAGGTGGGCTCACAGTGGTTGCTCTCGGTTGATGGCTCTTCCAACCAACAAGGGAGTGGTGCGGGAATAGTCTTGGAGGGACCCGATGGCGTGCTGATTGAGCAAGCTCTGCGCTTCGCCTTTAAGGCAAGTAATAATCAGGCTGAATACGAAGCTTTGATCGTAGGGATGCTCCTGGCCAAGGAAATGGGCGCGCAGAACCTCCTGGTGAAAAGAAATTCCCAGTTGATTACAGGGCAGGTGACGGGTGAGTTCCAGGCAAAAGACCCGCAGATGGCGGCGTATCTGAAATACGTCCAACTATTGAAGGGAGCATTTAACGCTCTTGAGCTGATACATGTCCCAAGGGAGCAGAATGCCCGAGCCGACTTGCTCGCAAAGCTGGCCAGCTCAGGCAAGGGGGGTAGACAGAGGACAGTGATCCAAGAGACGCTCAAAGCTCCGCGTAAATTCGTGGAAGATAACAGGGTAGATGTCCTCCAGATCTGTATGTCAAGAGGGAGTCCAAGGAGTCATCGCTCTTTGACCCAAGATACGTTGAAGACGCCCCGCATCAGCACATACGCGGACACGCCCGAAGAAGGAAGGCAAATGCAGGTATGTGCCCTAGGGAGACACCTGGATGACGCCATACAAACGGTACCTAGCGGATGGGGCTCTCCCAGTGGAGCCTGAAGAGGGTAAGAAGGTCAAGAGAAATGCCGCAAGATACACCCTACTGGACGGAGTGTTGTTCAGGCACGGTTTCACTCACCCTATCTTAACGTGTGTAAGTGGCGATGAGTGTACCAGAATAATGGCGGAGCTCCACGAGGGCATTTGCGGGAGCCACGTGGGGGGAAGGTCATTAGCCTCCAAGGTGATACGCGCAGGGTTTTTCTGGCCAACGGTAAAAGAGGATTGCGTGCGACACGCCCAGCGCTGCAAGCAATGTCAAAAGCACGCTGACTGGCACAAGGCGCCGCCAGAAGAGCTGCGATCCATATACAGCCCGTGGCCTTTTCACACCTGGGGGATTAACATCCTAGGTCCGTTCCCACTGGCGATAAGGCAGATGAAGTATTTGATCGTTGCCATCGAGTACTTCACCAAGTGGATAGAGGCAGAGCCCGTGGCACAGATCACTGCGCACAAGGTGCAACACTTTATGTGGAAGAACATTGTGTGTCGCTTTGGCGTACCTAGGCGGCTAATATCCGATAATGGAACCCAGTTTGCCAGTCAGCAGTTGAGAAATCTGTGCGCTGAGTTAGGCATCAAGCAAGTGTTCGCATCAGTCGAACACCCCTAGACCAACGGGCAAGTAGAGTCAGCAAACAGAGTTTTGCTGAGGGGGCTAAAGAGGAGGTTAGAGAAGGCAAAAGGGGCGTGGGCGGAGGAAGTACCAAGGATCGTATGGGCAGATCAGTCATCACCACCACTGTGAAGCTGTGGAAATAATGCCTGAGTCTTCTGGCTGAGAATACCACCGCCAGAGCAGCCTTCTCGAGGGCCTGGTACCTGGTTTCAGGACCTTGCAGCACCTTGCTGACGAAATAAACAGGCCTCTGGGCCTGGTCCTGCTCTTGCACCAGGACTGAACTGACTGCCCTCTCCGTAACAGCAAAGTATAGACAGAGGGGGATGCCTACCTGGGGCTTTCGCAAGACTGGTGGGCTTGTCAGATATCCCTTCAACTTAATGAAGGCCTCCTCGCACTCCTACGTCCAGAGAAATCTGCTGTTGCGCTTGAGACACTGGAAGTATGGATGACCTTTCTCCCCTCCAGCAGACATAAATCGGGACAGTGCTGCCAAGCGACCGGTGAGCTGCTGCACCTCCTTCACCGTCGTTGGGCTCCTCATCGCCATGATCGCCGCACACTTCTCCGGGTTAGCTTCGATTCCTCGCTCTGTCAAGAGGAAACCCAAGAACTTCCCAGCCTCCACACCGAATATGCATTTCTCAGGGTTGAGCTTCAGCCTATACTTGGCAATGGTGGTGAATAGCTCTTCCAGATCAGCTGCATGATGCTTCTTCTCTTGGGACGTAACCACCATGTCATCTACATAGGCGTGTACGTTCCTTCCCAGCATGGGCGAGAGCACCCTATCCATGAGCCGCTGGTAGGTAGCCCCCGCATTCTTCAACCCAAATGGCATGACCTTGTAGCAGTAGCAAGACCGTTCCGTCATAAACGCGGTCTTGCATTCGTCCATTGGGTGCATCCTGATCTGATTATACCCTGAGAAAGCGTCCAAGAAGCTGAGTAGCTTTCCCCCCGATGCGCTATCGACTAGGGCATCTATGCTGGGTAAGGGGTAAGAATCCTTGGGGCACGCCTTGTTGAGGTCAGTGAAGTCCACGCACATTCTCCACTTGCCGCTTGCCTTCCGCACCAGTACCACATTCGCTAGCCACTCGGGGTACTGGATTTCTCTGATATGCCCTGCGACAAGGAGCTTCTGCGCTTCGTCGTGGATCACCTTCCTCTTCTCCTCGTTGAATTTCCTTCTTCTCTGTCGCACCGGTCGAACCATGGGGTCCATTGATAGACGATGGCAGAGGAAATCTGGGTCGATACCTGGCATGTCGGATGATGACCATGCAAAGGCATTCATGTGCTTTTCAATCACACCCATGATCAGCCTTCGCTCTTCTTCAACGAGGGATTCCCCCAACTTGAATTTTCTTCCCCTGATGTCCACCTCGACCCATCCTTCAGCTGGGTGGGGCCTCCTCTCACTGGCAATGACCGCTCTCGCGATCCCTGACTCGCGAGGAGTGATCGTGCCTTCATCTTCTTCCTCAACTTGGGCCACCTGGGAGCCCCCCACCGCAGCGCTCTCCATCCTCTGAGCGCCTTGTGTCTCCCTGACCGCCAATCGCTCTTCGCGCACGCCTGGTGGTGGTTTTGTGGTGACATGGCACACACTTCTTTTTTGTTTCAAGCTGTTCTCATAACAGCGTCTTGCCTCAGCCTGGTCCGACTTGATGGTTATCACGGCCCCTTCCATCGATGGCAGCTTCAACTTCATATGCCTTGTCGATGGTATTGCGCCCAGTCTATTGAGGGTCGGCCTCCCCAACAGGACATTGTACGCAGAAGGGGCGTTCACCACCAGGTACTTTATCCTTTCCGTGCGGGCTGCCGTTCCGTCGGTGAACGTTGTCCTCAGCTCGATGTATCCCCGCACTTCTACCTGGTCCCCTGCAAAACCGTAGAGACAACCAGTATACGGTCTTAACTGATCAGGGGACAACTGTAGCTTGTTGAATGTTGGCCAGAACATGACATCCGCCGAGCTTCCTTGATCTACGAGTACTCTATGCACTCGTCTTCCTGTTGTGATGAGAGAAATGACCACAGGGTCGTTGTCGTGTGGGACAACGTCTCGTAGGTCAGCCTTCCTGAAGACAATGTCCACCTCAGGGTAATGACTCTCATTCACTGCATCTACCGCCATCACAGATCGAGTGTATCTCCTTCTTTGTGAAGCTGTGCATCCCCCACCAGAGAAGCCTCCAGCGATCGTCTGCACTTCCCCATGCACAGGGACTTCATGCTGTTGCTCTCCAGTTTGGGATCCTGACGCGCGATCACCCTGTGGCTCACGCAGGTAATCCGCTAGAAAGCCAGACTTCACCAACTCTGCCAGTTGGTGTCCCAGCGCCAAACAGGAATGAAGTGTATGGCCAAAGGCCTGGTGAAACTCACACCATTCATTCTTCTTCCTTCCGAGTACCTTGTCTGTCTTCTCCGGTACTCGTAGTCTTGCTGCTACGGCAGGAAGGGCGATGAGATCCGCCAATCCCACCATGAAGTTGTATCTCGGGGGTGCGTTATTCTCCCTTGCACGCCCCTTACTCTGGTCTTTGCCTGGTGCATAGGGACGAGGTTTTTCCCGCACCTTCTTCCCTTCTTTGGCCTCATGCACCCTCGCTTGCTGTGGTTTTCCTTGCCCTCCACGCGGTCTGGGTGGTGCAGCACTTCCCCTCTTCTCAGAAACTTCTGTTTCTGCCACTATGTGCGCCACCGCACGCCGTCAGATCTCTGCAAAAGTGCTGGGATGGCTCCTGATGAGAGACTCACTGAAAGGGCCAGGCAGCACTCCCTTCTTAAACGCGTGCACAAGCATATCTTCATCTTTGCTGGGTAGTCTAACCACCTGTGCTCCAAAACGGTTGAGGTAATCTTTCAGCGACTCCCCCTGGTATTGGCGCACATCGAACAGGTCGTAGGACACCACTGCAGGTGCCTTGTTGACGATGTATTGTTCAATGAAAAGCTTCGAGAACTGAGAGAAAGACGTGATATGCCCTTCTGGTAAACTCACGAACCACTCCATGGCGATTCCGCTCAGTGTGCTCATGAACATCTTGCAGTATACAGCGTCTGAGCCCCCAGACAACATCATCTGGGTGTGGAATGCCGTCAGATGCGCCTCCGGGTCTTCTACCCCTTTGAACGACGCTTTTACCCCCACCAGGTTGGAAGGCACCATGGTTCCCATAATCTCGGGGGAGAATGGCATGGGAAATGCCCTTGGAGGTGAAGGCTGCCTAGACACTCTTTCGTCAACGACGTGCTCCCTCTGCGCCTGCAGCGTTCTTCTCAACTCTTCGTTGACACGATTCAGTTCGTCGTTCCTGCTTTGCGACGCAGCCAACTCCGCCTGCATCCTTTCTTGTTCGACTTTCGACGCTGCAGCGTTATCCTGCAGCGTGCGCACCATTTCCAGGACCTGCGCCATTGTCACAGCTCCTTCGTCAGCGGACGGCGCAGGTGATGGCTGTCTGTTTCTAGGCATCTTCTCTATCAGAGAAACTGATGAAACTCTGGTGAACTTTAAAACTATGGTATATGTGGGACAACGATTCACTCTGCCCCACGGTGGGCGCCAAATGATCCTGCCGGCAACTTGAACGTGGGTGAGTCGCTTCGTAACACTTTTCTGTCCTGTCTTCGCGACTGTGTCTCCTGAAGAATCACCTTCTGAACTCTTTCTCTCTCAGATGTCTTCAAAATGTGACCTGCAAAATACACAGACGGCGCCTCTAGCGGCCGTTTGCACTCCGACGATCAAGTTAGTTCAACAGAACCACCAGAAACTGGAAACTTAGTAAAATGTGTGTGTGAGAAAAAACTTGCACTCTGTTTCTCTTCTATCTCCCTCACTCTCCCTCTGATTCTTCCTTTTATCTCTCTTTCCCTGCTTCTGGGCATAACAGAATTCTGTTATGCTTTTCTGGCATGTGTCAGAACCCTGTCGTGCTTTTCAGAGAAAGCGTACCTTCAGAATCAGCAATGGGGAGCGTGAGAGTCTGCGCATGTCTGCGCTTGGCTGCGCCTGTCTTTACCTTTAGCGGTACGGAGTGCTCTTTTGTCTGGACCGCGCCCCTCTCAGATGGTGACACGTGGAGGCCTGCAACTCACATCTAACCACACGCGTGTCACTTACTGGAAGGGCTCTAGCGCCTCTCTTTGTCTGCCTAAGTTACGCCCTTGCGGAGTAACTTAGGATGCTTCTCTTATCTGGGTAAATTGCATACTCTTAGGAGAGCGTCGGGTGTGGCTGGTTTAGGCGCACTCACCAAACGTTACTCTCTGCGTAGGCGACTTACCCTTCAGGATGACACGCACGTAATGGGTCGAGGGAATCACCAATCACCGACTGGCCTACTAGCTCCCTCAGGCCACTCTCGTGCATGATTCCTTGAGGTGTGCTCATGCGAGGTCCATGCGTAACGCTCTCGCTGGGAACCTTAGTCCCAGTTTAATTGCGTGTAGCACGAGACCCCGATGACAATACACCCGATGACTGATCAGTGTTTATTTGCTACTCGCGCTCTGCCTCCAGGCGCGAGTCTGGGTACTGGTCTGCTGGTGGTCACTTGGCTACTGACCACCGATCACCATTCTGGGTGATCTACCCCCCGACCTCTCTGCCGCCTGATCTGTCGGTGGTAACTTGGTTACTGACCACCGATCACCTCTCTTGGCGATCGTCCCCTTACCTCTCTGCCACCTGGTCCACGTGTCACCCTGCGAGTGGTCCACGTGGTTCTCTGATGCTGACGTCATCGACTACCGATGACCGATCGGATCAGGAACCCAGTTTGCCAGTCAGCAGTTGAGAAATTTGTGCGCTGAGTTAGGCATCAAGCAAGTGTTCGCATCAGTCGAACACCCCTAGACCAACGGGCAAGTAGAGTCAGCAAACAGAGTTTTGCTGAGGGGGCTAAAGAGGAGGTTAAAGAAGGCAAAAGGGGCGTGGGCGGAGGAAGTACCAAGGATCGTATGGGCAGACCAAACCACGCCCCAATCTTCTACCATGGAGACACCTTTCAGTTTGGTGTATGGGTTGGATGTGATGATCCCGGTGGAAATACACGAAAGCTCGCCACGCTTTCAAAACTTTGT